>NC_092343.1:316782570-317025070 GCF_046630445.1 Rutidosis leptorrhynchoides
TAATAATATAATTAATAATTAAGTTATAACAAGTTACATATATCCTATTTGTAATATATATTATATAGTAATGTATATATATATTGAATATTTAATACTTATAATTTTTACAAATGCTTCAATATAATAGTTATTAATAGAGATCTTTTATATATATTTATATATATATATCTATATAGATTTGTAATAATTTTATATATCTAGTTATATATCTTCATTTTACTAATAACTTACTTGTTTGTTTGTTAGTTTATATTTTTAATTCTAACTGATTAAAGTATACTTCATTAATTCAAAATATTATAAATACATTTATATTTATATTTATATTTATATACATATATATAATTATTTGTTCGTGAATCGTCGGGAATAGTCAAAGGTCGAATGTAATTGAATACATGAACATAGTTCAAAATTTTAAGACTCAACCTTACAAACTTTGCTTATCGCGTCGAAACCATATAAAGATTAAGTTTAAATTTGGTCGGAATTTTTCAGGTCGTCACAGTACCTACCCGTTAAAGAAATTTTGTCCCGAAATTTGAGTGTGGTGGTCATGGCAAACAATAAAAATGTTTTCATGACAAATATGAGCTGATAAATAGAGTTTTATCATCAGTGAGTAATATGGATAAAACAATTCGTTTATTCGGAACGTATGGTTGAAGCTATTATAACAGAGTGAAATGAGGAATAGGAATTTGTCTTAACCGGTGACGTAGTCACGGTTGGTTTTAGAAAATAAGGTACGTCTTAACTGTTGACGTTGTCTTGGTTGAATTTCAGAATTCAAGGGATTCACAGAAAATCTTCGAAATCTAAAAGATTTGATTCTTTGGCGAGTAAGAAAATTAAGATCTCTATAGTTAAATATAGTGATCTGCCTCGATTACTCTGTCTGATATTTCCATTATAGATTACCTTTTCCGTTCCATTAATTTTTACCACTTCAATACTTTCTTTCTTAATTCATATTTCCAAAATATTGTGAACATGCTTAATCCCGTTCTACCCCTTGATATTTTTCTAATTATCATCTCTGTCATCCTTCTTTTCAGTCTTTCACCAGAAAAATCTGTTTACTTCTACTGTTACCTTGGGGTAATACTATCCTTAATTCTACCGTGTCTTTATATTGCTATTCGTATTAATATCCACGGTTTGTAACCTCCGTTTTGTTATTGGGCTTTATATTTTCTCTTATATTTTGGAGCTCTTTGTCTTTTTATTATCTTCTCGACCTCTAATAAAGCGAGTAATGGTCCAGAATTCGTAAGTATGGAGTTTTGAATGAACTTAATGTTCTAATCAAGAAAGAACGTAATAGCACGATTTGATTTGTCAAATTACCAGAATCACTGAGAATAGAACTATCAAGAATATACTTTCTTGATATGTTTAGAAGTTAAGCAGAATGAAAGAGTTATGTAACATGGCACATGATAACGTTATGATCTATGAATCATCACGTCCCATTAGAAACTCAGCATGACTTACTGTAATTTAATCACGTTGATTAAGTGTCATTATATTATACTAACTCATGCATCAGTTCCCAACACTACTTCAGAGTTCATTCATAGCTTATACTTAGATTTTACAGAAATTTCCAATATAATGTATTACAGATAACACGAAGAGGTATATAATTTCGGACGAGAATATTTATGAAAATATCTTCAGAAGTATCGAAGATATTTATGATGATATTTTGGAATTTCTAAATTCGAAAGTTGATAAGGGAAAAAAAATTCCGCAAGATTTTAACATGACTTCGGAGCAGGATATTCTCTAAAGATTTCATCGGATCCAGAATTACCTGGCTTCTTTGAATATAGGTTTGGTCCTTGTATTTGTCCTTGGTCTCCTTCATGGTTAGCTCAATCTGTTTTTCAGTACCAAATTTTCTATCGAGCGTTCCCAACATTCTATTCTTTATTATCAACTTTTGGCCGTTTAGACCATCTACGATTTTGCTGTTTCCTCTGCATTTAATGCTACCATATCTAAATCATCGGTTGTCAATCCGAGGTGGTTTCAAGAGAATTGCGTTTTTAGATGATTAAACACTGATGGTAATATGGTGGAATATAAAAGGTTCCCCAGTAACAATAAAAGAGCACGCATATATATCAATGTTATAATAAGGTTATTTCGAACGAAAAGTCGAAGTTAACTTGTTGGAGCTGTGACAAAATTTTCTACTTTGAAAGGGATTACCAAATTATTTTGGGTAATAATAACACTAAAGGAATTAGCACAGCTACGTGTTAAACGTTTACTCAGTTTTTGAGAGTTTTTCAGGTGCATAACTATATGCATAAATCTTTCCTTCCGTAGATGAAGTGCGGTTGGTTCATCCTCTCGATTGAGGCGTTTTCAAGAATCATGAAAGGTTTGAACGCAGATTGTAATCGTCAAGATACAAATGAGGTTTAAGATGAAATCAAGTGGCTAACTTGAAGAGATGTTTAGTTTCACATGTTATAATCAATATTTTAATTCATTTTAATTGTCCAGTGTTGGTAGTCCACAGTTAGCAATTCAATAATTCATATATAATATTTGAATTAATTAATACGTGTCGTGGCCCATTATATATGTGACAACCAGGAAATTTTCAACCAAATTTAAACTTTATCTTTATATTATTCCGACACGATAAGCAAAGTTTGTTAAGTTAAATCTCAAGAATTTTAAATTGTGTTCATACATTCATTATAACCTCGACCAAATTCCGACGATTCACGAACCGTTATATATAAATAAATATGTATATATATGTATATATATATATATATTATTACTTGAGAATATTAATAAAGTATTAAACGTATAATACTTTACATGAACGTATTTGTTTCAATATGTTTATCGATGGAATTAGAAGATAATATCAAATGATTGATTTATCAGATACATTGTGATATGATTACGGGTCTATGTTATGAGGTCCACTGTGATTTAAGAAATCTATTCTTTTTGACAACATTCGGAAAATGGTAAAGTGATTTATAAGTAAGAACGTGGAGTGTAAATAACTTAGATGTTGGATATCGACAAGTTAAGTAACTCGACATTTTTTATTAAAATAATTTCATACATTTATTTAACCTTTGAACTTTATCGCATGCTTCACCAACAGACTGTAATTTAAAAACTTGAAATCTATTATGAATATATATGATTCTACTTTTCTAAAACGTTTTATGATATAACGATTTCCATTATTTTAACCTTTAAACAAAATGATTCTTAAATATATTTAGTTTTGGAAAACAAAATTATCATATTTATTTGATTTAGTTTCAAACGTACAAAAATGTTTTCAGTTTAAAAAGAACATTATTATTCAAACATATATAACTTTTATAAATATCTAGAACCACTTTTGACAACTCATTACTTAACCAGTATGATAAAGATAACGATATTTATATTAAATATATATAACGATTTAAATTAATATTATATATATTTATACGCGTATTATACGTACATAGTTTTATACTTTTACTATACTTAAACTTTACCTTTACTTTATTTTTACTTTACTTTAACTTTAATAATTCACTTTAATAATTCATACTTTAATAATTCACTTTAATAATTCATACTTTAATAATTCACTTTAATAATTCATACTTTAATAATTCACTTTAATAATTCATACTTTAATAATTCACTTTAATAATTCAAAAATCTATTATAAATAGAATTCAATAGGTTTCATTATTTCATAGAAACTTGAAAATATTTTTCTCTAAACTCTCTCAATCGATTTACATATATATATTTACTCCGTATTGTTTCAAGATATTATTAGTATACATAAAATATTGCGACGGAGTGATGTCCGAGTGATTTCGAAATTGTTTTTCGAGCGGGATAGAGCTAAGGAAATTATGGGTTATAGCTATGAAGGTTATGGGTATGGTTCGGGAGTATTGCTCATGAGTCAAACTAGTGTTTATCATCTCCGTTGCGTCTACGTACCTTTCCTGCAATATTGAATCTCAATATTGATACGTGAGTACTCATAATTTAACTTTTACATACTAATAGTGTATCCCTAACTAGTGCTCGAGTATATAGGATTATGCATGTTTGTACTTTTAATATTGTCTTTAGTTAGGTTATGTTAAATCCTGAATTAGTTATATATGCGACTGAGATAAGGTATAAGATATGCATGTCATTGGAAAGCTAGCGAAAAATTAAGAACTTTTCATTTACATATCGAATGATTTCGATGAACGGATTTGAAGTTATAGTCCATCGAATTTTTGTATTATTATTAAAAATGATTATTATTATCGTCGTTATTATCGTCGTTCTAGTTTTATCTTATTATTATTATTATTATTATTATTATTATTATTATTATTATTATTTTTATTTTTATTATTATTATTATTATTATTATTATTATTATTATTATTATTATTATCTTTATCAATAAAAGAATTTATCATTAAAAATTGTTATTTTTATTATTATTACTCTCCTTATTATCGTTAAAGTTATAATTAGTATTATTATTATTATCCAATTATTATTATTATTATTATTGGTATTATTATTATTATTATTATTATCATTATTAATATATATATCATTATTTAAAAATGGTTATTGTTACTGTTATTATTATTATTACTATATTATCATTAAGATAATTATTAGTATTATCGTTAATAATGTTATAGTAACTATCATTATTAATATTAGTGTAATTAAAACAAATATTTGTAACACCTAATTATTTTGATTACTATTATTATCATTATTATGAACATGATATAAAAGACGATTAAAAGCTATTAAATGAAATGATTAGAAAATAATGAGTAAGAGTATCATGATGAAATTAAAATATTATAAGATATTGATTTAGATAAAATTATCGTTCTTATTATTTTTATCATTACTATTATTATTAAAAGTATCGTTATTATTAAAACTATCATTTTAACAAAAATTGTTATTTTAATAGAAATATCATTGTTACTATAAAATATCATTATTATTATTATTTTAAATAGAATTATTATTTTAAAGATAATATTAAAAATTATCGTAAATATTAAAGTTATCATAATTAAAATTATCGTTTTATCATAATGTCATCTTAGTAATTATAAATATTGATATTTTTATAATAATAATTATTATTACAAAATAATACAACTTTTACTTACTATCATTATAGATATTATTTAATCAAATAAATATGTAATACAAACATATTTTACTACGTGTGATAACTTACTTTAATAATACATATCATATTATCTTTATGATATTAAATGAACCCTATAAATTTTATTACTTAATATATATAAAAGTATATTTTATTTTATAAATTTAATATAAAATTTTATTTATTAATAAATAAATTATATTAGTTACTCTAATAAATCTTTTAAAAATATTTAAAAATATAAAATGACGATATTTAAACTATATATTAATCATGTATAGACTTTTGGAAATTATTTTGAGTCAAATTTACTTTTGTTGACTTTTGCATACTAGTCTCGAGCATTAGGATTGTGGTACACTATGACTTGACCTAATTTGTTAGACAAATATTGACCAACACATAAATATATATAATTAATTTAGGTTCGTGAATCCGAGGCCAACCTTGCACTTGCTCAATGACGTTATATGTATTTTTACTACGAAATACAGTATGGTGAGTTTCATTAATCCCTTTTTAAATGCTTTTGCAATATATATTTTTGGGACTGAGAATACATGCGCAATTTTTATAAATGATTTACAAGATAGACACAAGTAATTGAAACTACATTATATGGTTGAATGATCGAAATCGAATATGCCCCTTTTAGTCTGGTAATCTAAGAATTAGGGAACAGACACCCTAATTGACGCGAATCCTAAAGATAGATCTATCGGGCCCAACAAGCCCCATCCAAAGTACCGGATGCTTTAGTACTTCGAAATTTATATCATGTCCGAAGGAGGATCCCGGAATGATAGGGGATATTCTTATATGTATCTAGTTAATGTCGGTTACCAGGTGTTCACCATATGAATGATTATTTTTGTCTCTATGCATGGGACGTATATTTATGAGAACTGGAAATGAAATTCTTGTGGTCTATTAAAATGATGGAAATAAATGATTATGATAAACTAATGAACTCACCAACCTTTTGGTTGACACTTTAAAGCATGTTTATTCTCAGGTGTTAAAGAAATCTTCCGCTGTGCATTTGCTCATTTTAAAGATATTACTTGGAGTCTTTCATAGCATATTTCGAAGAACATTGCATTCGAGTCATTGAGTTCATCAAAGGTTATTATTAAATCAATTTATAGTTGGATAGTGGATATTATGAAATGGTATGCATGCCTGTCAATTTTCGATGTAAAGAAAGATTGTCTTTTAAAAATGAATGCAATGTTTGTAAAATGTATCATATAGAGGTCAAATACCTCGCAATGTAATCAACTGTTGTGAATCGTTTATAATGTATATGAACGGTTCCTTTCAGTTGGTATCAGAGCGGTGGTCTTAGCGAACCAGGTCTGCATTAGTGTGTCTAACTGATAAGTCGATAGGATGCATTAGTGAGTCTGGACTTCGACCGTGTCTGCATGTCAGAAGTTTTGCTTATCATTTTGTGTCGAAAATTAACTACTTATCATCCTCAGGAAATTACCTGCTTATCATTTTTAGTCTAAGACACGTCTTGCTGCATTGATTTCATGAATAGTGTATAGACAAAAATTCATATCTTAGTATATCTGCTAAATCATATCTTATCGTATCTGTTACTTTAAACTTTGCCTGACATATCCCGCAAAGTCCTCTGTAATCTACGAAATCTTTTGATCTATATATATATATATATATATATATATATATATATATATATATATATATATATATATATATATATATATATATATATATATATATATATATATATATATATATATATATATATATATATATATATATATATATATATTATGTAATTAGAATACCATCCGTTAGCCAAAATCATTTCATATCGAAAAAAAAAATCCTTTATCCAATCGTACGAAATGGAATTCGTCATCAGTTCAAGTCACTCAGATTCCGAAATGGAGTCCCATTCAAGCTCCGAAAGCAGTGTGACCGGAATAGATCAACCAATCAGTCATCACCTATTCTGGATGAATTGGGGATGGGTTCGTAGCCTCCTTAATCATTGGAGACAAGAAGAAGGTGATCCCTTCCATCCACCACATTGCCCTCTTGACGAAGAACCTGAAGCACTTACCAGCGAACCTGTCCGAAACACCATTTTCTCGCTCATTTCCAGAGTATCTCGTCACGATTATATATTACATCAAATTCTAGATTTTATTTATCCGCTCGTCCGAACAGACAACCACCCCGGTGTAATAGAAGAAGTCAACGAGCTTCGCGCTCGGGTAGTAGCTTTGGAGAATATGGTGCAGAGATTACAAACACCAGCAGCAGCACCAGCAGCATAACCAGTACCACCATCATCAACGCCAACAGTACCATTACCACCTCCAACCACAACCACGTCGTAAACCTCAACTTCACAATCTGTCCCACGAGCATCAACGTCATACGCACCATGGATACCAAGGAGTACCAACAACAATAACTGGCGAAGTATTAATTCATAACTTCATTGGTGAAACATTCCGCGGTGATTATGTAATCTCTAAAGTTTTAGAGATTATCTAATCTAGCCCTAACCATAAATCAGTTAAGCAAACCAAAATGATAGAAGGAAGAGTAGAAACCCTGACAAAAATGGTGTGTGATTAATAAGCTAAACTTGTTTTACCAACAGCATCAACAGTATCGTCAGCGTCATTAGCATCGTCAGTACAGTCAACATAAGAATCAAGAACACCTATAATATCAAAAACTCCGTCAGTTCAAGAATCACTGTGGACATCACTACGAATCAATAACGCGTATATTGCATCAACGAGTTACGAAGAGTTAACTCATTCCCTCTGAAGAAATTATATGTATATTTTATATATATATATATATATATATATATATATATATATATATATATATATATATATATATATATATATATATATATATATATATATATATATATATTTTGAAATAAAAATAAATCTTTCCATGCTAAGCTATTGTGTGTGAATCTTAACTACTCGGTTAATTCATATTACAAATATGTAATAATGTACGTCCTTCATCCGCAACTTAACCATCGTTAACTACAATCTCTGTTTTAATTCAATAAATTCCATCTCATAATAAATCAAGTATATTATTCAAATATATGTTTGATTTTACACTTTCATCATCGATGTATTCGAAACTTTTCAAATAACATCATTCGTACTTTGCGAAATTCACAAGAATTCCACGAACCGAACATCATACATCAACAAATAACGAAATATTGATTAATAATTTCAATATCATTAAAGAAATACTCCGTAAAAGTTATGTAATTTTTTAAAGCCTTTAGGGATTATCCAATTGTAGTTTCAACCGTAAATCAAATGAGTTTAATTTAACATTAACTCATTAAATCTATGTTACATCTAAAGAAAATATACATATATATATTTTCATAAAGACTGTAATAAAATTCTTTTGTACAAAATATTATTTGTGAAATTTTTTTTTAACGGGTAGGTAATACCCGAGAGATATATAAATTCACAATTAATATGTTACATTCTTTGAATCTGATTCAGCAAATCATCCATTATACTCCCTACTTTCACAACAATATACATTCTTTTATAGAAATCAAAACAACCATACTCATTCAAAATTTAATTACATATTTTGATTTTGAAATCTCAGAATTCAACTCGAGATATGACCAAAATCATCACTCTTAGATCGTTACATCTTTCACAAGCTATACTTTGACTTGAAAACTGTGTTAGAACATCATATGTCTATTAACGATTACAATCTGTGTTCAAAACCCTTCGAAATTCCTGAAGACACTTCAAATAATGAAAAATTGAGATGATGATCCAACCACATATTAACCACAGTCTTGCATCTGAAAAGCTCTCGAAATCAGAGTCATAATTTAACACGTATTCATGTCAGACCCTTTGGCATTTATTAGCAAAAATAACTTTGCGATTCCTTTTCAAATTAGTCAGTTTTGTCACAGCTCCAACAAGTCAACTTCGACTTTTTAGTTGAAACAGTCTTATTATAATCTTGATATAGACGTTGCCCTTTCATCATCGTGACCGGAGAACCTTTTATGTCTCACCACATTAGAAATGAACTTACCAACAACTTCACTGATCTTTGACTTTCCGAGTCATTATATTTATTGAAACCCCATCATTTACTCATTCGCATCTTGTAACAAGAATTGTCATGCCAATTACTGGGAATCAGCAATCAGTATTTTGAAATCTTGCAGCATGTCTCCGCCAACGGTTATAGGTGTATATATAACGTCTATCTCCTAGACTTATATACTTTGAATGTGAAGTTTCTGAAAAAAACCCTAAACTGCGAACTAGTTCTCCGAAGTTTGGAAAATGCTGATGAAGCAGCAAAAACTATAAACGACCTTAACAGTCAAAAGTTTGATAATAAAGGATAGTGTGTTGGAAAAGCTCAGAAAAAGAGAAGGTTTGGAACTGGAAAACGGATTAAGCAAACCATGAAGGAGGCTATGGACAAATCACAAAGACTAAACCTGCCTTCAAAGAATCCAAATGATTCAGTGTCTGCTGAAATTATTATCAAATACCTTACTCCTGACTCTAAACTCTTGTGAATAATATTCTTCATAATTTTCTGATCTTAGATATTCTAAGATATCATCATATCTTTCATTATAAATATCTTCAATGTTTCTGAAGATATCTTCATAACTATTGTTATTCGAAATCATTTATCTCTTTGCGCTATCTGTGTTACATCATAAAAGAAACTATTTTAGTTTCTAAATTCTAAAAAATTCGAATTTAAAATATGTATACTATTGAAGTAGTGTTGTGAACTGAAGCATGAGTTAGTATAATATAATGACACTTGATCAACGTGATTATATTACAGTAAGTCATGCTGAGTTTTTAAATGGAACGTGATGATTCACAGATCATAACATCATCATGTGCCATGTTACACGACTCTTGTATTCTATTTAACCTCTAAAATATTAAGAAAATATTTCTTGATGATTCGGTCTTTTCCAGGGTATTCTGGTAATTTAACAAATCAAGACCGTGCCATTACCATTTCCTTCTTAGAACATTAACAATGTTCATTCTGAAATTTATATCTATGAATTATGGACCATTACAAGCGATGCTTAATCGCAAAAAGAAGAAACGAAAGGACAAAGCTCCAAAATAGAAATCGGAGTATAAATCGCAGCAAATAGGAGGGAGTATTAACTATGGATGACAATGATTATAGAAGACAGAAGCACGGACTTTGAAGTATAAGGGAAGATATAAAACCCAACAACAACCCAGAAATTACAAACCATATATATCGATGCATATAGCAATATAAAGACACGGGAGAACTAAAAACACAATAAAACCAAGAGTATAGTAGAAGTAAATAGATTCTTCTGGCGGTAGATGAAAAAGAAGAATGACAGATATGAAATTTAGGAGTATATCAAGAATCAGAACTGGATGGAGCATATTAGCGAGTGCTATAAAGTATGAATTGAGGGAGAAAGAATAAAAGGTGTGAGTTGTGGAAATAAGGAAACGAAGGGGGTGGATATATAGTAAAATATCCGACAGAGAAATCAAAACAGATTATCGCATTTAATCAAAGCAGATTCTAACTTCCTTAATTACCGAAGAACCAAATCTTATTACGAAGATTTTCTCTAAATTCCTTGAATTTCGGAAATCAACCGTGACTATGTCATTGGTTAAAAAGAACGTGCATTTACTCATTTCATTCTTTTGTGATAACTTCACTCGTACTCTTCACAAAAATCAAATTGCTTTATCTATATTACTTGATGATAATAAAACTCTAAATTCCAACTCGTATACGTCATGAAAACATACTTATTGTCAGCCATGACCATCCCATTCAAATTTCGGGACGAAATTTCTTTAACGGGTAGGTACTGTGACAACCCGGAAATTTTCAACCAAATTTAAACTTTATCTTTATATTATTCCGACACGATAAGCAAAGTTTGTTAAGTTAAATCTCAAGAATTTTAAATTGTGTTCATACATTCATTATAACCTCGACCAAATTCCGACGATTCACGAACCGTTATATATAAATAAATATGTATATATATGTATATATATATATATATATATATATATATATATATATATATATATATATATATTATTACTTGAGAATATTAATAAAGTATTAAACGTATAATACTTTACATGAACGTATTTGTTTCAATATGTTTATCGATGGAATTAGAAGATAATATCAAATGATTGATTTATCAGATACATTGTGATATGATTACCGGTCTATGTTATGAGGTCCACTGTGATTTAAGAAATCTATTCTTTTTGACAACATTCGGAAAATGGTAAAGTGATTTATAAGTAAGAACGTGGAGTGTAAATAACTTAGATGTTGGATATCGACAAGTTAAGTAACTCGACATTTTTTATTAAAATAATTTCATACATTTATTTAACCTTTGAACTTTATCGCATGCTTCACCAACAGACTGTAATTTAAAAACTTGAAATCTATTATGAATATATATGATTCTACTTTTCTAAAACGTTTTATGATATAACGATTTCCATTATTTTAACCTTTAAACAAAATGATTCTTAAATATATTTAGTTTTGGAAAACAAAATTATCATATTTATTTGATTTAGTTTCAAACGTACAAAAATGTTTTCAGTTTAAAAAGAACATTATTATTAAAACATATATAACTTTTATAAATATCTAGAACCACTTTTGACAACTCATTACTTAACCAGTATGATAAAGATAACGATATTTATATTAAATATATATAACGATTTAAATTAATATTATATATATTTATACGCGTATTATACGTACATAGTTTTATACTTTTACTATACTTAAACTTTACCTTTACTTTATTTTTACTTTACTTTAACTTTAATAATTTACTTTAATAATTCATACTTTAATAATTCACTTTAATAATTCATACTTTAATAATTCATACTTTAATAATTCACTTTAATAATTCATACTTTAATAATTCACTTTAATAATTCAAAAATCTATTATAAATAGAATGCAATAGGTTTCATTATTTCATAGAAACTTGAAAATATTTTTCTCTAAACTCTCTCAATCGATTTACATATATATATTTACTCTGTATTGTTTCAAGATATTATTAGTATACATAAAATATTGCGACGGAGTGATGTCCGAGTGATTTCGAAATTGTTTTTCGAGCGGGATAGAGCTAAGGAAATTATGGGTTATAGCTATGAAGGTTATGGGTATGGTTCAGGAGTATTGCTCGTGAGTCAAACTAGTGTTTATCATCTCCGTTGCGTCTACGTACCTTTCCTGCAATATTGAATCCCAATATTGATACGTGAGTACTCATAATTTAACTTTTACATACTAATAGTGTATCCCTGACTAGTGCTCGAGTATATAGGATTATGCATGTTTGTACTTTTAATATTGCCTTTAGTTAGGTTATGTTAAATCCTGAATTAGTTATATATGCGACTAAGATAAGGTATAAGATATGCATGTCGTTGGAAAGCTAGCGAAAAATTAAGAACTTTTCATTTACATATCGAATGATTTCGATGAACGGATTTGAAGTTATAGTCCATCGAATTTTTGTATTATTATTAAAAATGATTATTATTATCGTCGTTATTATCGTCGTTCTAGTTTTATCTTATTATTATTATTATTATTATTATTATTATTATTATTATTATTATTATTATTATTATTATTATTATTATTATTATTATCTTTATCAATAAAAGAATTTATCATTAAAAATTGTTATTTTTATTATTATTACTATCGTTATTATCGTTAAAGTTATAATTAGTATTATTATTATTATCCAATTATTATTATTATTATTATTGGTATTATTATTATTATTATTATTATTATCATTATTAATATATATATCATTATTTAAAAATGGTTATTGTTATTGTTATTATTATTATTACTATATTATCATTAAGATAATTATTAGTATTATCGTTAATAATGTTATAGTAACTATCATTATTAATATTAGTGTAATTAAAACAAATATTATGAACACGATATAAAAGACGATTAAAAGCTATTAAACGAAATGATTAGAAAATAATGAGTAAGAGTATCATGATGAAATTAAAATATTATAAGATATTGATTTAGATAAAATTATCGTTCTTATTATTTTTATCATTACTATTATTATTAAAAGTATCGTTAGTATTAAAACTATCATTTTAACAAAAATTGTTATTTTAATAGAAATATCATTGTTACTATAAAATATCATTATTATTATTATTTTAAATAGAATTATTATTTTAAAGATAATATTAAAAATTATCGTAAATATTAAAGTTATCATAATTAGAATTATCTTTTTATCATAATGTCATCTTAGTAATTATAAATATTGATATTTTTATAATAATAATTATTATTACAAAATAATACAACTTTTACTTACTATCATTATAGATATTATTTAATCAAATAAATATGTAATACAAACATATTTTACTACGTGTAATAACTTACTTTAATAATACATATCATATTATCTTTATGATATTAAATGAACCCTATAAATTTTATTACTTAATATATATAAAAGTATATTTTATTTTATAAATTTAATATAAAATTTTATGTATTAATAAATAAATTATATTAGTTACTCTAATAAATCTTTTAAAAATATTTAAAAATATAAAATGACGATATTTAAACTATATATTAATCATGTATAGACTTTTGGAAATTATTTTGAGTCAAATTTACTTTTGTTGACTTTTGCATACTAGTCTCGAGCATTAGGATTGTGGTACACTATGACTTGACCTAATTTGTTAGACAAATATTGACCAACACATAAATATATATAATTAATTTAGGTTCGTGAATCCGAGGCCAACCTTGCACTTGCTCAATGACGTTATATGTAGTTTTACTACGAAATACAGTATGGTAAGTTTCATTAATCCCTTTTTAAATGCTTTTGCAATATATATTTTTGGGACTGAGAATACATGCGCAATTTTTATAAATGATTTACAAGATAGACACAAGTAATTGAAACTACATTATATGGTTGAATGATCGAAATCGAATATGCCCCTTTTAGTCTGGTAATCTAAGAATTAGGGAACAGACACCCTAATTGACGCGAATCCTAAAGATAGATCTATCGGGCCCAACAAGCCCCATCCAAAGTACCGGATGCTTTAGTACTTCGAAATTTATATCATGTCCAAAGGAGGATCCCGGAATGATAGGGGATATTCTTATATGTATCTAGTTAATGTCGGTTACCAGGTGTTCACCATATGAATGATTATTTATGAGAACTGGAAATGAAATTCTTGTGGTCTATTAAAATGATGGAAATAAATGATTATGATAAACTAATGAACTCACCAACCTTTTGGTTGACATTTTAAAGCATGTTTATTCTCAGGTGTTAAAGAAATCTTCCGCTGTGCATTTGCTCATTTTAAAGATATTACTTGGAGTCATTCACAGCATATTTCGAAGAACGTTGCATTCGAGTCATTGAGTTCATCAAAGATTATTATTAAATCAATTTATAGTTGGATAGTGGATATTATGAAATGGTATGCATGCCTGTCAATTTTCGATGTAAAGAAAGATTGTCTTTTAAAAACGAATGCAATGTTTGTAAAATGTATCATCTAGAGGTCAAATACCTCGCAATGTAATCAACTATTGTGAATCGTTTATAATGTATATGAACGGGTCCTTTCAATATACATGTCTCAGACTCGATCACAACTCAAAGTATATATATATATTATTTGAGAATCAACCTCGACCCTTTATATGCGAACTTGAACATTACAGCGTATAGAGTGACTTACGGTTATTCCAAATAATCTATATAGATGACGTCGATATGATATGTCAAAATCTTGTATACGTGTCCCGATGTTTAATATGCGTAAAATAAATAATAGAAATTAAATGATGATAAATAAAATTGCGAGAATATAAATTGCGATAAATAAATTGCGATAAATAAAATGTAATCAGTTAGCTAAGAACTGTTAGCTAGGAACAGTTAGCGTGGATTCTTAACAATTTTTTTTTCTCATAGTTAATTTGTTTGTTTCTAACAAATTTTATTTTGTCCAATGTTTTTCTTCATTATGCCACTTGTTGAATTCTGGTAAGTCAAAATCCAAATATGAAATTGAATGAAAATGGTTATTTTGTGGTGAACGGATTCGTATATCTTGTGGATGTAAGTAGGATAGTAAATGACTGTTGAATCAGATTCGAAGAATGTACAGTTTAACTTATTAATGTGAAATCTAAATATATTCCTCGGGTATTACCTACCAGTTAAAATATTTTCACCATTAACAGTTTGTACAAAAGATTTTTTTTTATTACAATCTTTATGAAAACATACGTACATATATATTTTCTTCAGATGTAATCATGGATTTAATGAGTTGATATGATATTAAACTCATTTGATTTACCGTTAGAACAAGAATACATAATCTCTAAAACATTAGAGATTACATAATCGTCATGTCGAACGAAGATCAAGGATGTAGAACGATACGTAGAACGAAGATAACTGATGTAGGACAAGATGTAGAACGAAAATTATGCTCAAGGTATAGATTGCGATGTTGAGGAATGTGATGTTGAAACTTGGGTTGTTGGTGGTACTGGTGTTGATGTTGTTGCTGAAGCTGGTAAGTTTTGCACCATATTCTCCAAATTGATTACTCGAGCGCGAAGCTTGTTGACTTCTTCCATTATTCCGGAATGATTGTCGGTCGGAACGAGCGGCTGAATAAGGTTTAGAATTGTGGATAGAATATAATCGTGACGAGCTACCCTGGAAATGAGGCTGAAAATGGTGTTTCGGATAGGTTCGCCAGTAAGTGCTTCAGGTTCTTCGCCAAGAGGGAAATTTGGTGGGTGGAAATGATCACCTTCTTCTTATCTCCAATGATTAAGTAGATCACGAACCCATCCCCAATAAATCCAGAATTGAAGATGACTAATCGGGTGATACATTCAGATTACACTGCTTTCGGAGCTCAGTTGGATTTTCATATCGGAATAGCTTTCGGAATCTAAGGAATTCTAACTGGTTGAGGGATCCATCTCGTACGATCTGATGGAGGATTTTCTATATGTATTAGATTATAGGATGTAGATTAGTATCCTGCAATACATAATTTACATATGCATATATAATACTAAAATCCCATAAGTTACGGAGGAATCTACGGAAGCTGTCAGACAAAGTCTATAGTAACATATACGCTAAGATATGAATTATCAGATACGCTAAGATATGAATTTTGTCTATACACTATTCATGCAGTCAATGCAGTAAAACGTGTCTAGACTAAGAATGATAAGCAATTAATTTTCGACACAAAATGATAAGCAAAACTTTTGACATGCAGACACGGTCGAAGTCCAGACCCACTAATGCATCTAAACAACTATCAGTTAGACACACTAATGCAAGACCTCTCTAAGACCACCGCTCTGATACCACATGAGACGACCCGTCCTAATCCATCTGGACGAATACATTACATTTGGTTACATCGCGAGGTACTTGACCTCTATATGATACATTTTACAAACATTGCATTCGTTTTTAAAAGATAAACTTTCATTACATCGAAAGTTGACGACATGCATACCATTTCATAATATATCCCAAATAATTGACTTAATAATAATCTTGATGAACTCAACGACTCGAATGCAACGTCTTTTGAAATATGTCATGAATGACTCCAAGTAATATCTCTAAAATGAGCAAATGCACAGTGGAAGATTTCTTTCATACCTGAGAATAAACATGCTTTAAAGTGTCAACCAAAAGGTTGGTGAGTTCATTAGTTTATCATAAACAATCATTTCCATTATTTTAATAGACCACAAGATTTCATATATTGACACGCGTAACTCGCGAATTAAAATTTATTCATATGGATTGAACACCTGGTAACCGACCTTAACAGGATGCATATAGAATATCCCCATCATTCCGGGACTCACATCGGACATGATAAATCGAAGTACCAAAGCAGTTCAAATTCTCTGACTGGGGCTTGTTAGTGCCCATAGATCTATCTTTAAGATTCGCGTCAATTGGTGGCAATTATAATAAACACCAATTCTTAGGCTACCAAGCTAAAAAGGGGCATATTCGGTTTGATAATCCAACCATAGAATATAGTTTCGATCACTTGTGTCTATTTCGTAAAGCATTTATAAAAGCAGCACATGTATTCTCAGTCCCAAAAATATATATTGCAAAAACATTTAAAAAGGAGCAAATGAAACTCATCATATTGTATTTTGTAGTAAAATACATATGACGACATTGAACAAATGTAGGGTTGGCCTCGGATTCACGAACCTATATCATTTGTATATATATATATATATATATATATATATATATATATATATATTAAAACGTATAATCGTAATCGAACCAATTTAATTATTATTATTATTATTATTATTATTATTATTATTATTATTATTATTATTATTATTATTATTATTATTATTATTATTATTAGTGATATAGTTTTTATATCAATAACTTATAATCATTTATAATGTAAGAATATAAATTTTGTTATGTTATATGTAATAATTATATATATATATATATATATATATATATATATATATATATATATATATATATATATATATATATATATATATATCATTTGTTTTGTTAAAATAGTATTTTAATAATACAAGATAATATTTGAAATGATAATTTTAATGATAGTACTAATATTAATAATAATGATGATAGTATTAGTAGTTCTATTAATGGTAATATTAATAATAGTAAATCTCATAATTATGATAATAATGGAAATTTTTAATAAAAATGAATGATGTAATAATAATAACAGTAATAATTTTGATAATAATACTTGGTACTTATTAATGATAATAAATATAACAATCTTATTACTAATGATAATCTTAATAATACTTTTGTTAATAATGATAGTAATAAGTTTAATATGATTCTAATGTTAATATTAATAATAATAATAACGGTATGCATTATTTTCATAATAATAGTAATAAGAATAATCTTTATATCATTATTAATAATACTAATAATAACATTAATAATAATATCTAATGATGTAACTTAATAGCAAAATGATAGTAATAATAATCATAGTATGTATGTTTACATTTTAATAATGATAATACACATATTAGTCATTAGTAAATATATTAATAATAATAACAACAATATTATTAGTTATAAGTAATATCATAATAATGATAATAATAAATGATAACTAATACATAGATGACAAAATTTATAATAAATACATTAATAATGATAATAATTATAATAATTGTTATATTACTTATAATCATAGTATTAATAATAATAATAATTATTATAATACTAATTTATAATTAGTGATATTAAGATTTATAAATAATAATAATAATAATAACCATACTAGTAATAATAAGATTTGTTAAAAATTTAAAACTACCTTTCAATGAAAAAGGCTAAAAGAAGGCTCCATCAGGGACTCGAACCCGTGACCTTCTGTTAACACAACAGACTCCTAAACCAACCAACCCATTTTGATTTTCTGTTTTAAAACCCATTTAAATCCTATTAAACCTCCTTCTGTTCTATGTTCTTCTTCTTCAACAACTGTAATCGACCCAGGATCAAAACTAAGTATTCACGAATTCCATTACTCAGTTCTAGAATAATTAAATGAACTATGATTGATTATTAACCGGTTGTAATGTTTGGAATAACAGATAAATAAAAAAAATATTAAAATGGCTGAAAAAACACGTTTGAACTCAATTCAATTCATGAATTCTAATCAGTTTTGGACCATGATCATAACATGAAAGATGTTTCAAATTGTTATTAGAATCTTTCTGTATCCTTAATTTATCTTAAACATCAAATTGAACCTGAATTTTTCGATGAACAAACCTATTGACGTTTGACAATCAATCTTTGACTCCCAAATTCTCGATAAATATGATGAATTGAAACCTTAAATTTTGTAGAAAGAACGTTTATAGCATTCCTAACAAGACCACATTTATTCATTTTTGAATTGTATTCGATTTCGAGGAGTTTGATAAAAAGACACAACAACAGAACCGATACCTGTGTTCTTCATATATTTTAGTTTAATTTCAAAAATTTTGGTTAGTTAACTTGATAATTGATAATGGTGATGAAAAGACTTAGTGAGTTAGACAATAACACTGAACCATTCGATTGTTTTGTAGCCAAGAATGCTCGACCAGATGAATCAATTGGTACAAAAGAAATAGATAAAAAAATATAAAAGGCGAGTATGATTTCTACCAAATCTGTACTAACGATTAAGATGTGTAACAAATTTATAGATGGAAACAAAAATCCAAGCAGTTAGACCACGATATGAACTGATTAAATCTTATTTCGTTGTTTCATTATTTTTTTATAAATATTAATAATAATAATTCTATTAATATTAATAATAGTAAATAATAATAATAATAACAATAATAATAAATAATAATAATAATAATAATGTTAACAATGATAATATTTATAGCAATATCAAATAATAACCAAAATTTTTAATGATGTTACAAATAATAATATATTAATACTAATAATAACAATAATAAGATTATTAATAATAATAATATCGAAATACAAATAATTATAATACTAATAATTATGTTAGTAGTAGTATTAATACTAATTGTTAATGATAATGTAATAATAATATCTACTAATAATATAATTAAAAATTAAGTTATAACAAGTTACATATATCCTATTTATAATATATATTATATAGTAAAGTATATATATATATATATATATATATTGAATATTTAATATTTTTAATTTTTACAAATGCTTCAATATAATAGTTATTAATAGAGATCTTTTATATATATTTATATATATATCTATATAGATTTGTAATAATTTTATATATCTAGTTATATATCTTTATTTTACTAATAACTTACTTATTTGTTTGTTAGTTTATATTTTTAATTCTAACTGATTAAAGTATACTTCATTAATTCAAAATATTATAAATACATTTATATTTATATTTATATTTATATACATATATATAATTATTTGTTCGTGAATCGTCGAGAATAGTCAAAGGTCTAATGTAATTGAATACATGAACATAGTTCAAAATTTTAAGACTCAACCTTACAAACTTTGCTTATCGCGTCAAAAGCATATAAAGATTAAGTTTAAATTTGGTCGGAATTTTCCAGATCGTCACACCATGCGTATCGGCTGGAAATCCTCTTATGCCTCAATGTACAACAGGGTCTGGAGGTCTGGCTTATCTTGATGAGGGAGATCTTCCGCATCCCATGGAAACAAGTCAACATGACAATCCTTCGAGATATTTATCAGACTTCCAGCAGATTGCTCCGTTGGTTCAAGAAATTGATTCATTGGTTCAAACCACTTCTCTTCCGAATTCTGAATCTCAGGGTCTGGAGGATGAGTCTTTAACTAAAAGTGATGTGCCACCTCATGGTATGTCAATGATTTCAAGATTAAGAGATAGTAATATCTCTGCGAGAGCTAAACCGACGGGTATTTCTGCTACTTTGTCAGAGTCCCATGAGACTAAAGTCATGGAGGTGGGTGATTCGAAAGCATCTTCGCCGGCGACAACTCCGGTTGTTGCCCAACCTCCATCAGAAGGGGATATCATGAATCTGACTAGTAGTATGTACAGCCTTACATATAAGAATAATACCACACATTTATCCTTACCTGCCCTCATGGCAAATCAAACACTTCCACCGACATCACCTTCAACAGATGATGCTACTGCTACTATTCCTATTGTTACTTTACCACCATCACCCACGCGTTCACCAAATTATTATGATGCTTTGGAGCAAGAATATTTCAGTCGTATGTTTTCTAGAGTCAATCTTGATGTTCTTCGGTGAACTTCGCTTCAATCAATGTTTCGCGCTCGAGTACCACATCCGCTTACTTCTTGCTCTTCTCCTCTAAGTCCTCACCGTGATGATGAACATGGTGATTCTAATCCTCAGAATAGCCATGAGGGGGAGATAGGAGTAGACGGCGAATTTCTAACGGTGAACATTTCAACTTCGGGTGGTGGTGTGGGGTCTACATCAACTTCTCAAGCTCAACAGGTTCATACGGAATCAGAATTGGTTCATGATGATATTAATGACAAGGAACCTGAGAAAGTCATAATTCCAATTATTCATTCTGAGGCAGATAGTAGACCAATAGATGAGGATTTGAACTTAAGTGATTTTTATCTTGAAGAAATAGATGATGATGGATTTATCGTTCTAAGCAAATTATCTACAGTATCTTCTATTCCTGAGGATGTAGAAATTGTGGATGAAGGGAATCCTGATCCGGTAACGAAAAGTTATGATGAAATGGATTCTTCTGATGAAGATGAAGACAATCTTTATGTTAATCCAAATGATGATGACATCTTTGACCATATTGAAGATGATAATGCTCCAACAGATGACACGACAAATCCTACTGATCATTCATCAAATTCTACACCATCATCGAGTTCAAATCTAACAAATGCTAATGAAAGTACAACTTCTGGTACTTCTACTTCAAGTGAAACAGTGAATTCCAGATTCAAATACAACAACGGTATATTCTTTAAGAATCGGGAACAAAGATTGTTATTGGGAGTTGAACATGATTTCATAACATTACGAAACACATTCATCGAGGAAATTGCATATAAGATCTTCCGCATTAACAAAACGCCAAGAAGTAGAAGGTTTACCTATATAGGTTTACAATTGCTTCCAGCTAATGAAAGAAACTGGTATGAGTTTATGAGGAGGAAACATATCAACAAGAATGAAGATGATTTGTGGCTTTAAAGGAAGTTTCGTATTTCAGAAGTGTTAAAGATTACTCGAGTTGGAGTAGATATAAGTGAGAAAAGAGACGTCATCAGTCAGTTCCGTATTATTAGAGAAGATGAGAAGTAGTACAAGTTCACAGAAGCAGATTTCCAAAATCTAGACATGCTTAACATCATTCACATCTACAACTACCTCAGTATCATCACCAATCGACCTTTTACTAAATCTCATGCTTTGAAAGCTGTGAAAAGATATATGATGGAGACAATTGAACTGATAAGACGTGAATATTTTCAAATTGGTCTTGAAACGAATAGGAAAACGATTCAAATAACTTGTCCGAATCAATTCACCTAGGGACTGAAGGATATGGGAATGTTTTAAATACAGTTCGAACCCGAAGGGTTTGTATTTGTAAATTCTCAAAAAGAAAAAGTGTTCATCCGCACTGAAGAGTTAAACAAATATTCAGATGGTACACTCAAGGCTACACTGAAGTATCTTAAAATTCGTCAAAAAAAGTTTGATGACATTGACATGAAAATGGGTCTTGGAGAGTTCATAAAGCATATCAGAGATCATCTGAAACTCCGGGTTCGTACTAGACAATTTGAGATTCTTCGTGGCCAAAGAAAAAGAAGGTATTTTAAAGAAATGGATTAATATCCATTACATGAGGAAGATCCAAGAAAAGCGTGGCGCGTCTGGAAACCTTCTAAGTAAATTTCAGAAAATTAAGTTGAAGTTTCAAAACCAGATGGCACACGATGGAAACTAAGGTTTGGACCTCTCAAGATTACTAAATTAGATTATATTGTAAATTTCACATTTAACACTAAGGGGGAGATTGTTAGGACCCCGAAGTTGTATAGTGTTAATGTGAAACATGCTTAAATGAAGGTTCCTTAGAAGGGGGCTATATAAGGAACCTAAGTAGTCCTAATTAGATAGCCATTGTATTGTAACTGAGTTCTAGAAGCTGTGTAATGTAAATTTTACCGAATCTCTCTCTTACCAAGTCTACTTCTTGTAACGACCCACCAAAATCGCTATTGACGCAGTACGTTATTCACCGGTTTCATTGCGAGGTATTGACCTCTATATGATACGTTTTGTAAACATTGTATTATTTTAAAAAGGCACACCCTAAATGAACTAAATCCAAGGTTTTCGACATCTGATGATTTCTACATATAGACAATCACCGTAAATAATAGTTTACAATAATACATCCGTTGACAACGCAGTCAAAATAAGATACATGGTGGTGATTTTGTGAATGCAAAGTTTTCTCAAACAAAGAATGTATGACTCCATGCACATAGCTTGTATAACGTATAAGCAAACAGCGTAAGACTTCTAGGGACCTGAAAATAAACATGCTAAAAGTGTCAACACATAGGTTGGTGAGTTCATAGCTTTAATATTGCGCATAATCTGTATATAAAGATGGATCACAAGATTTCAGTTGTTTCATCCAAAACATTTATGAAAATATTCTACGAAATTGAGCACCCTGGTAACTAAACTTAACGTATATATAATAAGTACCCTTGTTTTAACATACATGCAACCAACATGTACAATACAAGCAAACCAACGTGTACTAAACTCAAATAGCATACGTCTGCTTTATAGCTCAGGCTAGGATCTCTATACCTGGAATGGACGGGGATGTCAAGCCTTATGGATCCATATACAACTACTCGCGCCAACCAGTTCTTATAATCAGCAGTTATTAGTTACCAAAGCTAAGGAATTTTCTGTTCAAACTCAGTGTAGAATTTAGTATGTACTTGTGTCCATTGCGTATAAAATAAAGTGCATTTATTCTCAGCCCAAAAATATTTAAAGCGTTTAAAAAGGGATCTATAAACTCACGTATCAATATTGTGATTCAATATTGTAGGAAAAGTACGCAAACGCAACAAAAATGATAAACGCTAGGTTGGACTCACGAACAATACCCACGAACATTAACCATAACCTGCATAGCTATAACCCATAATTTCCTTAGCTTAAACCCGTTTAATAACTCATTTTGAAATCACTTGCTCATTGCCCCGTCGTAGTATTTTATGTATAATACTAATAATAATAATATTAATACTACTACTAATAATAATAAGATTAATAATAATACTATTCATCTTAATTATAATAATATAAATAATAAATATATACGGAGTATCAGTATATAGATAGATGAAAAACAAATGAATTACAAAAACTGAAATCGTTCGACTTATAAAGGACTTGGCCTCACCTACCCCCTCGTGTGATCGCATGAGAGTTGTGAGGAGGACTCATGCGATCGCATGAGCCACCTTTTCAGCTCAAATGTGATCAATCAAAACTGTCGACACTTCATTTAATATATATATATATATATATATATATATATATATATATATATATATATATATATATATATACATACATATATATATAATTATTTAAATATTATATTATATTTTCGTACATAGTTGACTTGTAATTTTAGTTCCGATGACTTGTACATTGACACTCGACTTATGTCCCGGTTCTGGTTTTTCGAACCTCATTTCGTATGCTTAGAAAACTTGTACTTTGCGTTTCGCGACGTGTACCTTTATCAATAATTAAACTATTTCCCAATAATTTATATTAATTGAATTGTAACTTATACTTTTGAGTGTTTTGATCATTTGCTTCTTTTAATCATCTTCTCGTTATTTATTAAAATATATTTAAATAATATTATTTAAAATCTTTAATACAATAAAAAAATAAATATAATCAAATTGTTTTATATCTAAATTAATATTTGCTAATATTATATTTTATTATGTAGTAAAATATATATATCATTAGTTAGAAATTTGTATAATCTATATATATATATATATATATATATATATATATATATATATATATATATATATATATATATATATATATATATATATATATATATATATATATAATTGAAATCTTTATTTAACGATAAAATCTTTAGTTTTTCAAAACTAACTATATTCAAAGTTCATTATATATATAATTAAAAAATATTTTTAATAATAGAAATTATTATATCATATAACGTTTACACTTTAAATTTTAAATTGATGTAGTTTATTTATGTACCAATATTTCATTAGTTCAATTAACTTATCTAAATATTAATCGAGTTAATAATCGAATACTAATATTATTTACAAAATAATTTAAAATTATATATATATATATATATATTCAATATAAATAAAAACATTTTAAATACACGTTTTATTTTAATGCAAATTATTTATATTAAAAATTAATATTCTAACTTATTGTGTGTGTATATATATATATATATATACATACATATTTATTTACAAATAATTGTTCGTGAATCGTCGGGAACAGTCGAAGTTAATTGAATGTATGAAAACATTTCAAAATTTTTGAGACTCAACATTACATACTTTGCTTATCGTGTTGGAATGTTAAATCATGTCGAGAATTAGGTTCAAATTAAGTCGAAATTTTCTGGGTCATCACAGTACCTACCCGTTAAAGAAATTTCATCCCGAAATTTGATTGAGATCGTCATGGCTGATAATAAGTATGTTTTCATGACAAATACGAGTTGAAAATTAGAGTTTTATCATCAGTGAGTAATATGGATAAAACAAGTCGATTATGCGAAGAGTACGAGTAAAGCTATTGCAAAAGAGTGAAATGAAGAAAATAGAGATATGTCTTAACTTTTGATGTAGTCACGATGATTTTCGGAATTCAATGGATTTGGAGAAAATCTTTGTAATAAGATTTGATTCTTCGGCAATTAAGGAAATTAGAATTTTCTTCGATTAGATGCCTAATCTGCCTTGATTGCTATGTCCGATATTTCACTATAAATCCACCCCATTCTTTTCTTTATTTCCACAACCCCCATCTTCTATACTTTCTTCTTCAATTCATTCTTCCGAAACATCTGTCAATATGCTCCATCCAGTTCTGATTCTTGATATTTTTCTGACTATCGTTTCTGTCATTCTTCTTTTTCATCTACAACCGGAAGAATCTGTTAACTTCTACTATTACCTTGGGGTTATAGCGTTTTTAATTCTCCCGTGTCTTTATGTTGCTATTCGAATTGATATACACGGTTTGTAACTTCTGTGTTGTTGTTGGGCTTTATATTTTTCCTTATATTTCGGAGCTCCATGCTTCTGTATTATCATTCACGTTTAATGCTCTCTCTCATTTGCTGTGATTTATACTCCTATTTCTATTTCGAAGCTTCATACTTTTGTTTTCTCGTTTCAACTTTAAGTACATCAAGTAATGGTCCAGAATTCGTAGGTATGAAGTTTAGAATGAACATAACTAATGTTCTAAGAAAGAAATGGTAATAGCACGATATGACTTGTTAAATTACCAAAAAATCACGAAAAAGACCGAATAATCAAGAAAAATATTTTCTTGATATGTTTAGAGGTTAAATCGAATGAAAGGGTTATGTAACATGGTTCATGATGAGGGTATGAACTGTGAACCTTTATCACGCTCCATTAGAAACTCAGCATGACTTACTGTAATATAACTACGTTGGCCCGACGTCATTATATTATACTAACTCATGCTTCAATTCCCAACACTTCTCCAAAAACATTCATAATCTAAACTAGAAGGTTTCAGAAGTTTAGAAACTAAAACAGTTTCCTTTATGATGTAACACAGATAGCGCAAAGAGATAAATAATCTAGGGCAATGATAGCAATGAAGATATCTTCAGAATATCTCGAGGATATTTATACTGAAAGATACGATGATATTTTATAATTTTAGAATATCTAGAATCAAAAGATGATGCAGAAAATTTGTCTGCAAAGGTTTAGAATAAGGAGCGAGGTGTTCGCTAAAGACTTCAGCAGAAACTGAATCATTTGGATTCTTTGAAGGTAGATTTAGTATTTGTGATTTGTCCACAGCCTCCTTCATGGTTTGCTCTATCCGTTTTTCAGTACCAAATTTTCTCATTTTCTGAGCTTTTTCAACACGCTATTCTTTATCATCAAACTTTTGACTGTTAAGGTCATTTACAGTTTTTGCTGCTTCATCAGCTTTTCAAAATTCCAAGAATTGATTCGTAAACTGGGGTGCTTTTCAGAAATTCAGAATTGAAGTATGTAAGTCTAAGGGATAGACGTTATATGTATATATATAACCGTTGACGTAGAAACGCTGTGAAATTCAAAATGATGATTGATGCTTCTCGGTATTTGATATTGCAATTATCGTTACAAGATGTAGACGAGTACATGATAGGGTTTCAATGAATAAATATAGTGATTTTTCGGAGAGACTTAAGTCACAGATTAAAGAAGTTGCTAGTACGTTTACTGTTAATATGGTGGAATATAAAAGGTTCACCGGTAACAAGAACGTATATATCAAGGTTATAATAAGGCTGATCTGAAAAGTTGAAGTTGACTTGTTGGAAGGGTGATAACACTGGGTACCTTAAAAAGGAATTGCAAGGTTATTTTCGAAAATAACAATGCTAAAGGATCTAACACAGATACGTGTTAAACTTTTACTTAGGTTTCGAGAGTTTTCCAGGTGCATATCTATATGCATAAATCTTTCTTTTCATAGATAACGTGTGGTTGGATCATCCTCTCGATTGTTTCTTAATTGACTTGTTTTCAAGAATCATGAAGGGTTTGAACGCAGATTGTAATCGTCAATATACATATGATGTTTTATAATCTTGAATGATACGAATATTTTTCTGGGTTTTATGAATAGAAGTGATGTTCTAGCACAGTTTAGAAGTCAAAGTATAGCTTTGAAAGATGTAGGGATCTAAGAGTGATGTCACCTGTTAAATCTTGACATGAATTCTGTTTTGTCAAAATCAGAATATGTAATTGAATTTGTATGAAATGATTGTGTATCGCTGTGAAGGTAATGAGTATAGTTAATAGTTTTTTTGAATCAAAATTGAAGAATATACAGTATAACATATTAATTGTGAACTTATATATTTCCTGGGTATTACCTACCCGTTAAAAATTTCACAAGTAATATGTTGTACAGATGAATTTTACTACAGTCTTTATAAAAATATATATATGTATATTTTCTTCGGATGTAATACGGATTTAACGAGTTAATATACTATTAAACTCATTTGATTTTCGGCTAGAACTAGAAATGAATAATCTCTAAAACATTAGAGATTACATAATCTTCGCGGAGTATTTCACTAATGTAATCAATACTTCATTATCTATTCTTATTGATATTCCTCGGTGAAGGATGTTGGTGCTCATAGAATTCTTGTGAATTTTGCAAGGTACAAATGATGTTTTCTGGAAAGTTTCGAGTACATCGAAAATGAAAGTGTAAAATCAAACATGTAATTGAATAATACACTTGGTTTATTATGAAATGAAATTCATTGAGTTGAAACAGAGATTGTAGTTAACGATGGTTAAGTCGTTAACGAAGTACATCATAGCATATTAGTAATATGATTTAATCGAGTAGTACTTACCCTTTAAAATTCATACGTAATAGCTTAGTATGATAAGACATATTATGATTTCCAAAATTCATATATATATATATATATATATATATATATATATATATATATATATATATATATATATATATATATATATATATATATATATATATATATATAAATTCTTTAGAAATAATGAGTTAATACTCCATAACTCGTTATTTCAATATACTCATTGGTGATTGTGTTGTCGATATCGTCGTTGGTTATAGAGCTGGTGAAGCTTGTGGTACTACAGGTGTTGCTGGTGTTGGTGATACTGATGGTGATGCTGGTGGTACTGCTGGTGGCGTTTGTAAGTCTAGCTTGCACCATTCTTGTCAAGGTTTCTACTCTCCCTTCAATCATCTCTATCCATTCACTCATGATTTACGTTTAGAACTAGAATAAGTAATCTCTAAAACTTTAGATATTACATAATCATCGTAGAATATTTCTCTAATGAAGTTATGAATCAATACTTCATCGTTTATTGTTGTAGGGACTCCATGGTATCTACGGTGCATATGACGTTGATGCTCGAGGTACAGATTGTGATGTTGAGGTGTGTGATGTGGATGTTGTTGGTGGTGGTGGTAATGGTACTGTTGGTGTTGATGATGGTGGTACTATTGATGCCGGTGTTGCTTGCGATGCCTGCAAGTTGCGCATCATACTCTCCAAAGCCACTACTCGAGCGCGAAGTTCGTTGACTTCTTCTATTACACCGGGATGATTGGCTGTTCGGACGAGCGGATGAATAAGATTTAGAATAGTAGATATTACGTAATCGTTGTGAGCTATTCTGGAAATGAGGGTGAAAATGGTGATACGGATTGGTTCGCCGGTTAGTGCTTCAGGTTCTTCGCCCAGAGGGAAATGTGGTGGATGGAAAGGATCACCTTCTTCCTGTCTCCAATGATTAAGTAGATTACGAACCCATCCCTAATTCATTCAGAATAGATGATGGCTAATTGGTTGATCCATTTCGGTTACGCTGCATTCGGAGCTCATGTAGAAATCCATATCGGAATAGCTGTCGGAATCTGAGGAACTCGAACTAGATGCGGAATCCATCTTTTATAATCAGGGAAATGATTTTTGATATGAAATAGATTATAGGACTTAGATTGGTATTCTTCAATACATAATTTACGTATGTATATGTAATACCAAAATCCCATAAATTACGGAGGAATCTTCGGAAGATGTCAGGCAAAGTTTACAGTAATAGATATGCTAAAATATGAATTTGTCTGTATATTATCTATGCAATAAATGCAAGAAAACGTGTCTAGACTTAAGAATGATAAGTATGTAATTTCCAACAAGAAATGATAAGCAAAAATTAGTAAAAACAAACACGGTCAAAGTCCAGACTCACTAATTCATCCGAACAATTACCAGTTAAACACACTAATACAAATTCTGGTTCCCTATGGCCTCAAGCTCGGATACCAACTATAACGACCAGCCAAAATCGCTATTGACGCAGTACGTTATTCACCGGTTTTATTGCGAGGTATTGACCTCTATATGATACGTTTTGTAAACATTGCATTCTTTTTAAAAGGCACACCATAAATGAATATCTAAATTCAAGGTTTTTGACATCTGATGATTTCTACATATAGACAATCACCGTAAATAATAGTTTACAATAATACATCCGTTGACAACGCAGTCAAAATAAGATACATGGTGATGATTTTGTGAATGCAAAGTTTTCTCAAATAAAGCATGTATGACTCCATGCACATAGCTTGTATAACGTATAAGCAAATAGAGAAAGACTTCTATGGACCTGAGAATAAACATGCTAAAAGTGTCAACACAAAGGTTGGTGAGTTCATAGTTTTAATATTGCGCATAATCTGTATATAAAGATGGATCACAAGATTTCAGTTGTTTCATCCAAAACGTTTATCAAAATATTCTACGAAATTGAGCACCCTGGTAACTAAACTTAACGTATATATAACAAGTACCCTTGTTTTAACATACATGCAACTAACATGTACAATACACGCAAACCAACGTGTACTAAACTCAAATAGCATGCGTCCACTTTATAGTTCAGGCTAGGGTCTCTATACCTGGAACAGACGGGGATGTCAAGCTCTATGGATCCATATACCACTACTCGCGCCCATCAGTTCTTATAACCGGCACTTATTAGATACCAAAGCTAAGGGATTTTCAGTTCAAACTCAGTGTAGAATTTAGTATGTACTTGTGTCCATTGCATATAAAATAAAGTGCATGTATTCTCAGCCCAAAAATATTTAAAGCGCTTAAAATGGGATCTATAAACTCACGTATCAATATTGTGATTCAATATTGCAGGAAAAGTACGCAAATGCAACGGAAATGATAAACACTAGGTTGAACTCATGAACAATACCCACGAACATTACCCATAACCTCCATAGCTATAACCCATAATTTCCTTAGCTTAAACCCGTTTAATAACCCGTTGTGAAATCACTTGCTCATAGCTCCATCGTAGTATTTTATGTATAATACAAATAATAATAATATTAATACTACTACTAATAATAATAAGATTAATAATAATAATATTAATCTTAATAATAATAATATAAATAATAAATATATACGGAGTATCAGTAGATAGATAGATGGAAAAAATGAATTACAAAAACTGAAATCGTTCGACTTATAAAGGACTTGGCCTCACCTACCTCCTCATGCGATCGCATGAGAGTTGTGAGGAGGACTCATGCGATTGCATGAGCCACCTTTCCAGCTCAAATATGATCAATCAAAACTGCCGACACTTCATTTAATATAATATATATATTTAATCTATATAATTATTTAAATATTATATTATATTTACGTGCATAGTTGACTTGTAATTTTAGTTCCGATGACTTGTACATTGACAATCGACTTATGTCCCGGTTCTGATTTTTCGAACATCGTTTCGTATGCTTAGAAAACGTGTACTTTGCGTTTCGCGACGTGTACATTTATCAATAATTAGACTTATTTCCCAATAATTTATATTAATTGAAATGTAACTTATACTTTTGAGTGTTTTCGTCATTTGCTTCTTAAAATCATCTACTCATTATTTATTAAAATATATTTAAATAATATTATTTAAAATCTTTAATACAAGAAAAAATAAATATAATCAAATTGTTTTATATCTAAATTAATATTTGCTAATATTATATTTTATTATGTAGTAAAATATATATATCATTAGTTAGAAATTTGTATAATCTAAATATATATATAATTGAAATCTTTATTTAACGATAAATCTTTAGTTTTTCAAAACTAACTATATTCAAAGTTCATTATATATATAATTAAAAATCATTTTAATAATAGAAATTATTATATCATATAACGTTTACACTTTAAATTTTAAATTGATGTAGTTCATTTATGTACCAATATTTCATAAGTACAATTAACTTATCTGAATATTAATCGAGTCAATAATCGAATACTACTATTGTTTACAAAATAATTTAAAATTATATATATATATATATATATATATATATATATATATATATATATATATTCAATATAAATAAACTCATTTTAAATACACGTTTTATTTTAATGAAAATTATTTATATTAAAAATTAATATTCTAACTTATTGTACATATATATATCCATATATTTATATACATATTTATTTACAAATAATTTTTCATGAATCGTCGGGAACAGTCGAAGTTAATTGAATGTATGAGAACATTTCAAAATTTTTGAGACTCAACATTACAGACTTTTCTTATCATGTTGGAATATTAAATCATGTCGAGATTTTGGTTCAAATTAAGTCGAAATTTTCCGGGTCATCACACTTCTTACTTACCGAATCTCATTCTAACTCGTCACATCTTCCAATCTCAACATGATATGACCTATCATCTTAGGAAGGCCTTTCATGAATACATTCAAAGCGATCATTGACGTTTATTCACGGACTATCACCTTGAGAGCCCGTGGAGAAGAGGTCACTTTCACGATCGGCGAATCTATATGTCCTTCTGATGGGAACGACGAGATAAATTTCATCTCCACTAGAAAAGTCACCTTCTATTCCGAGAATGAAGAGAGGAAGATAGAAGTAGAAGATGAGAAGAATAACCACTCCACACCTACCCAATCTTCACTCCCACCTTATTTTGATCTTTTAATGACTAGAGAGGATTTAGTTCTAGAAGAACTCTCTGAACCAATTATACTTGAATGTCTCGACCAGAGTGACGAGGAGGTGGATGAAGAAATTGAAATGGAGAGCCCGGATGAGAAGAAAGAGATGGAGGATTCTAGCACAGAAGTAGTTGTTAATGTTGCTACCATATTGGAGACGTCAATGGACATCGTCCCACCTCCATCCTTAGAGTACAACATTATGACCAACCTGAAGTCACAAAGAAGAAAGACGGGTTTTACGTCAGGGCTACCTTATAAACCATCACTCAAATACATAATGACATACACATCATGGAGTGATGAGGACCCTTTTTGACCAACTCGCACAAATCAAGGAGGTAAAAGAAGTTGATAGCTTTGTTATACCTCAAGTTAAACAAAGCATTCACTTCATACCACCTTCTCCTCTCATTGGACATACCTTATTCTGTATATGCTTTATGGACAATATCTATTAGTAAGAAGTATAAAAAATGAAATTCTTTATATATATATTCAAACCACTCTTGGTCATATTTCTCTTTATCGAGAAATAGAAGAAGCCACACAAGGGTTTTGGCAGGGCTGTTGGAATTCTATGCTACCAGCGGGAATTCCATTCTCACCAGGTTAACTAGGACTAGAATTACGGAATTTCTATGTGAATCAAGATCTATAAAAGGAAGTTTTCCAATCACTGACTCAAACCCATTGTCAAATTCAACTCAGCGAAATATGGAGGAACTGATGGCAGAACGACCCACTGAGGTCTTTCACAATAAAATGATAGACGGAACTGCCATGAAACGACTTATTAGTTGATTTATTGATCACTATGGAATAGGATGTACATCACATATCCTGGATCAAGTAAAGACTCTGGGTTTCCGACAAGCTACTGCCGCATCCATTTCATTAGGAATTGATGATCTTTTAACAATACCTTCTAAAAGATGGCTAGTTCAAGACGTTGAACAACAAAGTTTTATTTTGGAAAAACACCATCATTATGGGAATGTACACGCGGTAGAAAAATTACGTCAATCGATCGAGATCTGTTATGCCACAAGTGAATATTTGCGACAAGAAATGAATCCTAATTTTCTGAGACAGTTCAATATTACTAAAATAGTTTCATTAGCTCCTGAGGTATTATAAAATGAGACCACTGTATAGTTATAGTAGGCTATTTAAAAGAAATAGATTAAGATTCATTTAGTAAGGATTGTTCTAATATTACCTCTTGTGTCTACTGAAGGATGCAAGGGAGCCGCCTAGATTTCCTAAGAAATAATGCTAGATTCAGGCTCGTGACTCGAACAAAAACAAGCGCTTCTCGGGAAGCAACCCATGTGTTTATTTTTCTATAGTTTTAGTAGTAGTTAGTTTAGGATAATTATTTTAATTGAATAAGTGAAAAGTGAAACTTAAAATAAAATTTTCAACATTTCTTAGGATGAATTCACTTCTCTTACTTGTCTTGGGCTTAAGTGAATTAAATTCTACATTATTTCAAAAGTTTTAAAATTAAAGGCAGTCAACACTTTAAGTGTGGGATTAAGCTTTTTAGTCATACACTGATTTTTTGAATTATCAAAAACCTAATTTTGAAACCCTCAAGTTTTCAAATAACTTTTTCATCAAAAAGCAAATCAGTGAGTCTATGGCCTAAAGCTTAATCACCTATATAGGTTTGATCTTTTCCATTTTTACAAGTAATAGACAGTTATTGATGCATATGGTGGAGACTCTTTGAATAATGATGAAACGATAAGGAAACTCGTTGAATATTTCAAGTATTGGTGGATGTTGTATGGAGAATGAGAACGCCTTAATGAGCTCGAGTACACTTCAAGAAGACCGATTCTTATCCAGCAGAAGATGGTTCCAACTTAGTATACCTTCAGATCCTCAGCTCACAGCCGCACCCAAGGGGAGTAACTCGTTTCTTTCTCTTTGTTTATTTACTTTGCTTCGTTATATCCTTAAACTATACCATATCCTAAGCTTATCACTAAGTGTGGGATTCCAACCCAATATTGAACTTAGATACATTTTCCAACATGTTCAAACTCTAAGTGTGGGATTTTAGCTCCCTATGATCTAAGAATGAACATTAGGGACAATGTTCCTCTAAGTGTGGGATAGCGGTGTAGTACACTGTAATTAGCTATGGGATGCTCGAAAAATGTTCTTAACTTAAAATTTTACTAAGATTTTCGAGTATACCTACTATTTAGAGTCTTTGTCCTCAACGTAAAATTTTTCAAAATTTTTGACTAAAAGATGCTTTCCGAAAAAGTACTTTCAAAAATCAAGCGTGTTTGCTCTAAAATTAAGATAAAAGAGGACATAAATCTTCTTATGGATGAACCAATTCTCTAAAAGAGCATTGCATGACTAGGCATTATCGACCCAATATAATTGTTGTGAGGCACCCCAAAAATGGCCCAACGTGCATTCATTTTTAATGCTTCACTATCTTTTCCGTTGAGAGTGCCGATGTTAGAACTTAGAGTTAGAACTTGACCTTGACATACATTTCAAGGCCGATGGTTAGTAAGCGCCATACATGGTGTATGTGTGATACTAATTTCGAAATCATTCTGAATAAAGAAGACAAAAACCATCCATTTCCGTTTCCACTCCATGCATTAAACCGACCAACTCATCCTAAAGAGTTGATGAATCAGAAAATACTCACCCCCAAATTTACTATCAAATACGTTACCCTTTTCACCCTCTTTTCTTTCTCATTTCCAAAATCTAGAAATTTAAAGAGATAGATCGACCAAGTTTACTTCAAACACTTGTCGAGAAATTCCGAAATTCCAGACTGTTTTTGATAGGTCATAAAAAGACCTATTTCTAGTGAAATACCCTTCTCTCTGGGCACAAGAAGTAATAGCCAAAGTTATGAAGATGGGATATGCAAAAAGAATATATATATATATATATATATATATATATATATATATATATATATATATATATATATATATATATATATATATATATATATATATATATATATATATATATATATTGAGCAAAGTCTCAAAAATAAAGAAGAGAAAAGTCTTCGTATAAAAGCATAGATCCCTTAAGAAAATAAAGATTGTGATCCAGGAGGATTGCAGAAAAGAAGTAAAGTCTTCGCTGAAAATCAGCACCCTCTAAAGGAACTCTTCAACAAAAATAGAGTACCATCTTTCCTAGAAAAAGTATATCCTCATTGAAACCGAAATCTATCGAATCTTTTTAAATTTCAATGATTCAAAAATAACCCTTTTCACCTTATCAAAACCTTCGCTTTTCTCCGTAAACCAACCTTTTAACTCAATCTTCCTCTTGAAAAAATGATTAGGGAGAAGATCAGTGCCGTTCTTATATAACCGGTGAAGATTTGATTCTTGGTCAAGCCTAGGACAATACTTGCAACATGGCTGGCTATGAGCGAATTCATTTCATAGATTGATAGGGAACCCCAAACACTTGAGTGATTTGAGTAACCCATGTAAGGAAGCCAAAGTCAAGTAACCTCCCCTCATGCTTGCAGAGATAGTTTCTACCCCTTTTAGAAAACGGTTTATCTGATTTTGCTCTTATAATAAATAACAAGCCACTTGAATAATAGAATGTAAAGCTCAGAAGCACCCTTGAACTCAAAATAAAAGAAAGGTTTGCTTGGGGACAAGCAAATTCTAAGTGTGGGATATTTGATATCGGCTAAAAAGTCACGTTTTTACCCCCGATATTAGCCCTATTTATGATAAAGTAATTGGCTTTATCATCTAAATAAGAATTTATTTGCTTCATTTGGTAGATTATGTCATTACAAAGGCTATGTTTCAAGAATCACTAAAAACGGATGAAAAACGAGGAAAAACGAGCAAAACCGGCTAAGACGATTAACTCGCGTTTAAATAACTTATTTTATAATTTTTGGAAAAGTTTGTTTACTTAATCTCATTTTTTAGGATATTTAATTACGAACGCGTGGGCGTAAGAATCGTCAGAATCGGATCTAAAACGAAGATTTTAGAGCGAAAACCGTGAAAGACCGGAAATCAAGTTACGATCCAGTGAATTCGGCAAACTAGGCAGCCTAAATGGCTTGACAAATGGCTTTCCAAACAGCCTGCCACTATGGCAAACATCCTGCCACATGGGTCAAGCAAACGGGCACAGCAAACGGGCAAGGCTGGCAAACGGCCCCTGCAAACGGCTTGCCAAACGGCCTGTCAGCCGTTTGCAGGCAAAAATTCAAGTCCATGTTAATTAAATGCTTGGAATAATCTAGAATGTGCTTCCTCTCCAAGTTATACTTGCTCTCTAAGGTCACCTTGGCCACCAAGTTCTCAAGATGCGTTGCTTGGTCACCAAGCCCATTTATTTACAACTTTGCCATCAAGCCTTTCCTATAAATAGGTGGCACATCCCACCATTTCAACACACACCTTTTTCACTTCTCTCTCTACAACATCTCTCTATAGTCACTCTCTAGTCATCTATAGGAGATTAGTTCTCTCTCTATATTCTAGAGAGAGAAAAGTACAGAGATTAGGAAAATAATTATCTCTCTATTGTCGCTCTCTAGTGATCAATAGGAGAATAGTATGTTGTTAGTAGTAGAAGCTATCAAGCATTGTAACGCTATGGATATTATGAAGAAATACAAGTGTTATTCTACCGACATTATTCGGTAACATCTATCCTTTCTTTTATTAATTTATTATAATATTCTTGTTCGATGGTTGTGATTTATTAATATTAGAAATGCTTGTTGTCATGATGTGTAAGTAATTAATTGATTATTTGCCATGATATGATAATGTTAGTTAGGGATAATTATCGTTTCGTACTCGCTTTCTGTCTATGATATTAAACCTTGTTATTATCGTCCTTCTACCAATAAACGTGATTAAAACCTTTTATAAAGTCGACAATTATAACGTAATTAATTATCTGTGTTTAAACATTGGTCAAGGTATGAACCCATCAGAAATACTATAAAGTACATGGGAAATTACCGTAGGACCAGATCAAGACATTGGTCAAGAGTATAAGACTCGAGTAAATATTGTTGCAACCGTAGAGTACAGTGTTGATGTACTATAGGACCACTTGAGCATGGTCAAGGTTAGAAGCTATGGAACAACTATAAGTCTAGTACATGGTGGATAACTAAGTGATTTATTGGATAGATTTAAATAAGGGCTGGTTTAAATCATAAATGAGAATTTAACACACTGCAATACAAACTAAGCTTATAAATCTTTAAGGATGACTGAGAACCATCAGAGGTTATAATTTGTCTACAAACCCTTAGATTTTACCAAACCATTGACAGAAAGGAATTCGAAACACAACCATAACTACCCACTTTGATGATATTCTAAGGTGTTAAGAATGGTTGGATATTATATGTATATGGCTTTGCTACTTTATTCGTGAGCCCAAGGTATGCATTGCATCCAAGATGGGCCGCTTTTGTCCTTAAACACGATAAAGCATCGGGAGTTGAGCATAGTCCATCCGATCATAATCACGATAGCCTAGTTCCTCGTGACATGCTAATCGAGAAATTAATTAGTAGGGAATCTAGTTTTTACACCAAGGTATATCCATCCGGTGAGTGTCTCGCAATCATCCCAAAACTATGTTATCTTAAATCATGGTGAACCACGTCTTCTCTGTCCTTAGCTGTTGCATGATAGCTAGCTTATTTTAATTATATTGCTTTAATATTTTAAATACAATTATAAATCAAATCAACCCAACTATTGCCTTTATATAATTTAATATTCCGGATAAAGTGGTGTCTAGAATAAACGGTTGGACTTGGTTGTTGGATTTTTTGAATAGTCACCAATTTATTAGGACCAAAAGGATCCTGCCTCTCCACACAAGGTGTACCTGGCCACTAGTCTTGGATACTAAATTGTGTACAACCCAATCTTAATTACTAAATTATCTGAATAAGCTCCGTTTCAAATTCGACCGCTCAAGGAACGACCCTATATCATATTTTCCCTTGCTAACCCATAGGAAGGAATAATAGATTTAGGCCCAGCATATATAAATTAATCAATCAACTTCTTTTGTTGATATCCTGAATTGACGTTTTGCGACCTAACGACACCGCATAAATAAACCGTCCGATTCGGGCATATCAAACTTACATGAAAACGATTTCACGGGAGTTAGAGAAATAAAATTTAACACTCATTGGTTCGATAAGTAATATACAATCACCTTTAAAGACTATACGATAAATCTCTCTTGGCCAGGTATCGTTAGGTCGCAAGGCGTCAGAATCAACTACCAAGAGAGGGAGCAATAGTTTTAAATTTATATTTAGCGGGTCCTAAATCTTACTACTCCTTATTATGAGTAAGGAAAGTATGACCTAGGGCCGTATTTTTGAGCTATCAGTAGAATTGAACATATATTTAAAGCTTAAGATAATTCTAAGGTGCAGGAGTAGTGGTTTGTTACCTAATTTTGGGTTTTTCCAGTTTATAAGATAAAGTAAAGTAAATACGATAAAATTTGTAACTCATATAAGGTTAAAACAAGTGCATGCTATGATTTCGTCAGTTACTTTGCTGGGATTATGGAATGCTGGCTCATGGATAGGCAGTGACCTTGTATTTACTACACTAGTCCTAAACGCCCCTGTCATAAGACATGTCACTGGGTAATACGATAGACTTGAAGATTCTGAATAGATAGCAACGTCCCTTACCCCCAACGCTCGTGCAGTCTGACTACAGGCATACACATTCAGAACGCTCATTCAATTGAGCGACTCGGTTGGGTGACGTATTAACATTCCACAATGGTCTAAACTTTCTTAAGCATAATAGGATACAGGGTTTTCCATATCCGAGATACATGATGTACCTCGATGCTTACGATAATGATTGGGTTTAAAAAGATAGTTAGGCCCTTAAAAAGAGTTCAACCATAAAGAACACCATGGCCAAGTCAAGGTTGACTTCCATGAACACGTTCGGTTATCCTAACGGTCCAATTGAGACGACCCATCCTAATCCATAAGGACGAATACAATAACATATGATTACATTGCGAGGTATTTGACCTCTAAATGATACATTTTACAAACATTGCATTCGTTTTTAAAAGACAAATTTCATTACATCGAAAGTTGACAGGCATGCATACCATATCATAATATATCAAACTATCACTGACTTAATAATAATCTTGTTGAACTCAACGATTCGAATGCAACGTCTTTTGAAATATGTCATGAATGACTCCAAGTAATATCTCTAAAATGAGCAAATGCACAGCGGAACATTTCTTTAATACCTGAGAATAAACATGCTTTCAAGTGTCAACCAAAAGGTTGGTGAGTTCATTATTTTATCATAAACAATCATTTTCATCATTTTAATAGACCACAAGATTTCCAGATATATAATTGTACACGAAACCCGCGAATTAAAAATCATTCATATGGTGAACGCTTGATAACCGAACTAACAGGATGCATATAGAATATCCCCATCATTCCGGGACTCTCATCAGATATGATAATCGAAGTACTAAAGCATTCGTAACCCGAATGGGACGTGTCGAGGTCCATAGATCTATCTTTGGGATTCGCGTCAATTGGTGGCAATTATCATAAACACCAATTCTTAGGCTACCAAGCTAAAAAGGGGCATATTCGATTTCAATAATCCAACCATAGAATGTAGTTTCGATTACTTGTATCTATTTCGTAAAACATTTATAAAAGCAGCGCATGTATTCTCAGTCCCAAAAATATAATAAAAGGGAGTAATGAAACTCACTGTACGATATTGTGGCAAAATATGCATACGACGGAACAGAACAATGCAGGGTTGGCCTCGGATTCACGAACCTATATCAATTATATATATGTTAACACATAATATTAATCAACTAAGTTATAAATTTTATAATGTATTTATGATTAATATCCTTATATATAATTATATTAATACTTATAATAGGTTATATTATATATATGATATATATAATTTAATTAATGTTATAATAATAATATATTAGTTAATATATCAAAATATGGTAGTTTGTAATAATAGTTATATTTATGCTACATGTAATAATTATTCTTTATATAAAGAATATTTTTTGTAATAATAATAATAATTCTAGTAGTAATATTAGTAATACAAATAATGATACTAATAATAATAGTGTTATAAATAATAATTTTAAATGTTAAAAAAATATTAAAGATGATGATAATAATAATAATAATAATAATAATAATAATAATAATAATTATGATATTCATAAAATTAATAATATTAGTAATTTTCATAAAAATAATAATAATGATAATAATAATAAAAATAATGACAATTTTAATAATAATAATGATAGTTTTTATGATAATAAAATGATAGTTTTAATAATACTAATAATAATAATAGTAATATTAATTTTTAATAAAAATGATAATTTTAATAAAAATGATAAAAATAGTTATTAGTATCGATAATATTAATAATGATATTTTTTAATAATAATAATAATAATAATAATAATAATAATAATAATAATGCTTACATTAATAATTATAATGATAACAATAATAATAATAATAATAATACATATATTAATAATAAAAATGATAAAATTAATAATAATAATAATAATAATAATAATAATAATAATAATAATAATAATAATAATAATATTATTATTATTATTATTATTATTATTATTATTATTATTATTATTATTATTATTATTATTATTATTATTATTATTATTATTATTATTATTATTATTATTATTAATATTACTACCTTAAGAAACAAGCTTTCCAAAAAAATATGCAACTGCCCAGGTTTGAACCCACGACCTCACATAAACCCGAACAACTCCTTAACCACTCTTCTAAACCCGTTTATCTTCATCACCATCATTGTTATCATCTTCACATTTGCTTCCATTAATCATCATCATCATTCGTTATTGTATCATCTATATGATTTATGTATTTTTTGATTCATCACCATTATCTTAAACTATCATCATTAATCATCTAACATCATCTATATCGTCACTTCATCAAAGTATTATTATCATCATAATCGAACCTAGTTATCACGACATCATCTTTCTCATCATGGATGTTTATAATAACCACTATCATCATATCGTATGTCAATATCATCATCATCCTAACATCATCAACATTACACGATCATCTTCATGATTTATTATCATCTTTTACGTTCGAGAATAAGAGAAAATGCAGCTGCAGTCTATGGTTAAAAGGGTGTAGCTGGTGGTGGTTAAAGTTTGTTTGAAACAGCAACTATTTACAGTCTGATTCGTTGTGTTGGTTGTCAAAGGAAAAGAAAATAAAAGCAGCATGTTGCAGTGGTTATTCCATGGTGGTTAAATGGGTTGATAGTGGTTTGTTCTTGGGCTGCAGAACAAGTGGACTGCAGTAATAAGTCGACAAGTACAAACGCTAGCCCAAGTGGATTTTTGGGCCGATTTAGACCTATGTTTAAATTAAGTGCATAATGGGCTTTAGTTGTAACTTCAAACAAATGTGATTTGGGCTTGATCTGGTTACTATACTTCAAAAGTAATTGGTTTTGATTACAACGAAAACAATAACAGCCGGAATATTTAATCACCAAGTTGCACAAGTGGGGTTCGATGGTCTGTGATTGGAACAAAATAGAAGGAAAGTAGGGTCACGTACATTATCTTTATCATTATTGTTATGCATCATCATCTTAATCGTTATCCTATCCTTTTTACTCGCCATCTTTCCTATCATCATTCTCACTCATCTAACGTTCATCTTCTTCTTCGTTTAAACCATATCCTCTTCTTCCTATTACGAATATCTTTCGCGTTAAATGAAGCAGAAGTAGCAGTTGTAGTGGGTTCATGGTGGTGTTTTGTGATGGTTTCAATATAAATAGAAACTGTAACAAGGTGGAGTTGCTGCAGCAGTAACAAACAATAACAAGAAGTAGTTTAATGGAGGTTTTTGTAGTGGTGACTGTTTTTGATCATGTAGAGAAATAGGAAGAAGTATAGCAGTTGTTTCAGCGAGAATGGTGAAGGTGGAGGATGTTGATGGTGGGGTTTAAATGGCGGTTGATGGTTATCGGGTGAAACAGAAATCTTAACAGAATATGGTTCAGTTTTGATGGAGGTGATAAGTATAAGAATGGTTATGATCATTGAGGATGACCGATGGTTTTGTGATGGTGGTTATGGTTAGGCTCTCGGACTGTTGAACAACGAGTATGGCAGTCTACTGTTGCAGCTGTAACTGTGGCTGCAGTAGTCTCTTGTGGGTTATTTACAAGCATCTTACAACAAAGAAATATGATTGAAGGTGATGCGTATGGGTCTGTGGTGGATTTCGGCATCCAAACCGAATGGGTTTGGTTTGGGTCTTGTAATCGTAACAGACAAGAAAAAAAAATAGAAAGTCATAGCAGTAATGATTATTAACATGCAGGTGATTTAAATGGAGATTTGTTGATGGGTTTTAGTTGTTTGGTAGAAGAATAGAACAAGAATACAATTTGTGTTATAGAAAACAATAAGATGAATTCATGAAGTTTGTATGTAAACGTATGTTGTATATATATTACCTTTTTATGTTTAAGGGGGGAATAGGCACAGTAAATTTATATATAATAATTCAATCACGGATATGTAATTGTGCTTATGTTAGTGGATGAGAGAAAGAATGAAAACAGTAAACACTAATATCTTTCAATCACAATTAGGCACAGTTTATAGATTGCAATCGATAACAGAATATAATATAATAATAATTATAATATAATTTAAATATAAAACGTGTGAATTCTTAACCGTCGTCTACTATTCCTTTCACGGACTGGATTTCGTACTCCGTTGTTAATCAGTGGCGGATAAAAAAAGATCTTTAGAAAAATCCCATATTTTTAAAATAAATATATTTATTTATTTTGGTCATTATGGTATAAAATTTGATCATTAATTTATTAAATAAAAATTACATCAACTGTCCCTCTTAATTCTGATAAAAAGTTCTAAAATTTAACAAACAGCTCCTAAATACATTTTTAATAAGTCTATAATTTATAGAACTCATTTTCGGATTACCGTTTATTTTAAAATCATATAAGTTTGAATTTAGTTTGCTTAATTTCAATCGGAACATCAAACGAGTATTACAATCATTTAATATTTATTTATACTATACTTTATTTATATATAGTTATGTTGTAAATAATTATTATTATAATATTCTATTTTTATTTTATTTTACATAATTCATTTTAATAACAACAACATATAATGTTTCGAATTATATTTCCAATTATATATATATATATATATATATATATATATATATATATATTCACACATAACTATTTACAAATAGTGGTTCGTGAATCGTCGGGAATTGGTCGAAGGTCAATTGAATATATGAAACAGTTCAAAATTTTTGAGACTCAACCTAACAGACTTTTCTTATCGTTCCAGGAATATGATATCGTATTGAGAGTTCGGTTAAAATTAGTCGAAAATTTTCGGGTCATCACAGTACCTACCCGTTAAAGAAATTTCGTCCCGAAATTTGATTAGGATGGTCATGACTGACAATAAGTATGTTTTCATGACTCATACAAGCTGAAAATTAGAGTTTTATCCTTAACAAGTAATATGGATAAAACAATTCATTTATGTGAAGAGTACGAGTGAAGCTATCACAAAATAGTGAAATGAGTAAATGCAAGTTCGTCTTAACCGGTGACGTAGTCACGGTTGATTTCCGGAATTCAAGGAATTTAAAGAAAATCTTAGTAATAAGATTAGATTCTTCGGTAATTAAGGAAATTAGGATTCTCTTCGGTTGATTGTTCTGTCAGATATTTCACTATAAATCCACCCTCTCCGCTTCTTTTATATTTTGGAGTTCCATACTTTTGTTTTCTCTTCTCGACTTTAAGTCAAACGAATAATGATCCAGAATTCGTAGGTATGAAGTTTCTAATGAACATGATTAATGTTCTAAGAAGGAGATTATAATAGCACGATCTTGATTGGTTAAATTACCAGAATTCAAGAGAAAAGATAGAACTATCAAGAAGATATATTCTTGATATGTTTGAAGATTAGATAGAATGTAAGAGTCATGTAACATGACACATGATGACGTTATGGTCTGTGAATCATCACGTTTCATTTAGAAACTCAGCATGACTAACTGTAATATAATCACGTTGATCAAGTATCATTATATTATACTAACTCATGCTTCAGTTCCCAACACTACTTCAAAAACATTCATATTTTATATTCGAATTTTTCAGAATTTAGAAACTAAAATAGTTTCCTTTTTGATGTAACATTGATAGCGTGAAGAGATAAATGATTTCAGATAAGCATAGTTATGAAAATATCTTCAGAAATATCGAGGATATTTATAATGAAGGATACGATAATATCTTATAATTCTACAATCAAAATGTGATGAAGAAATTCATTCACAATGATTTAGAACAAGTACGGAACAAGGTATTTGCTAAAGATTTCATCAGATACAGAATTATCAGGATTCTTTATGTACAAGTTTAGTCCTTGTGATTTGTCAGAGAGATTTAAGCCAAGGAGCAACGAGGTTGCTGATACGTCTGCTGGTAATATGGTGGAATATAAAAGGTTCCCCGGTAACAATATAGGAGCACACATATGTATCAAGGTTATAATAAAGTTGTTTCGAACGAAAAGTCGAAGTTGACTTGCTGGAGCTGTGACAAAACTGGCTATCTCGAACAGGAGTTGCAAAGTTATTTTCGATAATAATAACACTAAAGGAATTAGCACAGCTACGTGATAAACGTTTACTCAGGTTCCGAGAGTCTTTCAGGTGCATAACTATATGCATAAATCTTTTCTTCCGTAGATGAAGTGCGATTTGTCCATACTTTCGATTGAGGTGTTTTCAAGAATCATGAAAGGTTTGAACGCAGATTGCATTCGTCAAGATACAAATGAGGTTTAAGATGAAATCGAGTGGCAAACTTGAAGAAATGTTTAGTTTCATATGTTATAATCAATATTTTAATTCATTTTAATTGTCCTGGTTAGTAGTCCACAATTAGTAGTTCAACAATTCATATATAGTTTAATATATAATATTCAAATTAATTAATACGTGTCGTGACCCATTGTATACAAGTCTCAGACTCGATCACAACTCAAAGTATATATATTATTTGAGAATCAACCTCAACCCTGTACAGCTAACTCGAGCATTACCGCATATAGAGTTTCTATGGTTATTCCAAATAATATATATAGATGACATTGATATAATATGTCAAAACATTATATACGTGTCCCGATTTATTCGACGATATTTAAAGTGCGTAAAATAAATAACAGAAATTAAATGACGATAAATAAAATTGTGAGAATTAAAATTGTGATAAATAAATTGCGATAAATAAATGTAATAAGGAATTAACAGTTAGCTAGGATTTTGTTAGCGTGGATTCTTAACAAAATTTCTCATAGTTAATTTGTTTGTTTCTAACAAATTTTATTTTTGTCCAATGTTTTCCTCATTATGCCACTTATTGGATTCTGATAAGTCAAAATCAAAATATGAAATTGACTGAAAATGGTTATTCTGCGGTGAACGAATATGTATATCTGGAGATGTAAGTAGGATAGTAAATTACTGTTGAATCAGATTGGAAGAATGTACAATGTAACTTATTAATGTGAAATCTAAATATCTCTTCGGTATTATCTACCAGTTAAAATATTTTCACGATTAACAGTTTGTACAAAAGAATTTTTAATTACAATCTTTATGAAAATATACTTACATATATATTTTCTTCAGATGTAATCATGGATTTATAGATATCGATTGATAAATCATTAATGAAAGATGTGAATGATAACATATGTGAATTGGTTATGATAGAAACCCTTTAAAGCTTCTTTTATCTTTCTCGGGTATTACCTACCCGTTAAAAAATTCACACGTCATAGTTAATATGAAAAGAATTTTTATTACAATCTCGAGATATACATAAATATATATATACATATATCTTTTAATCGTGAATAGAAAGTAATGAATTAATGTTTCATAATTCATCATTCTCAGTACTCTCCGGTGTCTGTGGTGCTTACGGAGCTTGTGGTGATGGAAATGATGCTGGTGCTGGTGGTATTGTTGTTGGTGTTGGTATTGCTTGTGGTACATGCGTAGTATATGCGAGCCTAGCTTCCAAATCGAACACCTCACCTCCAAGGTTTCTACTTTACGCTCGAGTCTATGAATCAGTTCTACCCATTCTTCTGTAAGGTTTGTCAGTTCTTGATATTTAGTTCGAAGTCTTCTAACTTCTTCTAATAATCCTATCTGATTAGAATTCGAGAGTAGAGGACAAATACTATCCTTAACGACATCGATTCGACCTTCGAGGCGGAAAATCCGTGCGAAAAGAGTGAAAATGGTATTGCGAACAGGTTCACCAGTAAGCGGATCGAGCACTCTGACATTAGGTGGTAAGTTCGGCTCGTGATATGGAGAACCTTCTTCATTTCTCCATAGGGTAAGTATTTCGCGAACCCATCCCCACTTTCTAAAGAAATCACGGTAGTTGATTGGTTGGTGCGCTCCCGTCACGCTGTCTTCGGAGTCAGAGGAACTTGGTCGATTCGTAGAGGCCATCTTACACGATCACAGAAAAGATTTTTGGTATGAAAAGTTTAGTGACAACAATTGATAGTTGGATGGTATTCTCAATGCATAATATGCATAGATATATATAATACCAGGATCCCTTAAATTACGGAGAAATTTACGGGAGATATCAGGAAAAGTTTACCGTAATAGATACGCTAGATATGAATTTGTCTATACACTATCTATGCAATAAAGGCAGTAGGACGTGTCTAGACTTAGGAATGATAAGTAGGAAATTTTCTACTAGGAATGATAAGAAAAACTTATATTATGCAGCTAAGGTCGAAGTCCAGACTCATTAATGCATTCTAACAACTATTAGTTAGACACACTAATGCAAGACCTGGTTCGCTAAGACCACCGCTCTAATACCACATGAGACGACCCGTCCTAATTCATAAAGACGAATACAATAACATATGATTACATTGCAAGTTATTTGACCTCTAAATGATACATTTTACAAACATTTCATTCATTTTTAAAAGACAAGCTTTCATTACATCGAAAGTTGACAGGCATGCATAACATATCATAATATATCAAACTATCACTGACTTAATAATAATCTTGTTAAACTCAATGATTCGAATGTAACGTCTTTTGAAATATGTCATGAATGACTCCAAGTAATATCTCTAAAATGAGCAAATGTACAGCGGAAGATTTCTTTAATACCTGAGAATAAACATACTTTCAAGTGTCAACCAAAAGGTTAGTGAGTTCATTATTTTATCATAAACAATCATTTTCATCATTTTAATAGACCACAGGATTTCCAGATATATAATTGTACACGTAACCCGAGTACAAAATAACACGCGTAACCCGCGAATTAAAAATCATTCATATGGTGAACGCTTGATAACCGAACTAACAGGATGCATATAGAATATCCCCATCATTCTGGGACTCTCATCGGACATGATAATTGAAGTACTAAAGCATTCGTAACCCGAATGGGACGTGTCGAGGTCCATAGATCCATCTTTAGGATTTGCGTCAATTGGTGGCAATTATCATAAACACCAATTCTTAGGCTACCAAGCTAAAAAGGGGCATATTCGATTTTGATAATCCAACCATAGAATGTAGTTTCGATTACTAGTGTCTATTTCGTAAAACATTTATAAAAGAAGCGCATGTATTCTTAGTCCCAAAAATATAATAAAAGGTAGTAATGAAACTCACTCTACGATATTGTGGCAAAATATGCATACGACGGAACAGAACAATGCAGGGTTGGCCTCGGATTCACGAACCTATATCAATTATATATATATTAACACATAATATTAATCAACTAAGTTATAAATTTTATAATGTATTTATGATTAATATCCTTATATATAATTATATTAATACTTATAATAGGTTATATTATATATATATATATATATATATATATATATATATATATATATATATATATATATATATATATATATATATATATATATATAGTGGTAGGATCAAGAGGGAAGTAACCATTCGAGGGGAAGCGGGGGGAAGCAAAAATGTTTTTTTTTTCGTTTTTTGAAAAAACTTTGTTCACGAACATTATAGATGAGATGAAATGATGAACATTTAGTAGAGACACTTTGTGATAAATGTTTTTATTTTAGCGGAAAAATGCTCGAAGAAGTAATATATAACAATTATCGTGTTTTTCGAGCGTATTTTGAGGTTTTAGCTATTGGGGTTTAGATATTAGGGTTTAGATATTAGGGTTTATAGCGTTTAGATATTAGGGTTTAGAAATTTAGGGTTTAGGGTTTAGATTTAGGGTTTAGATTTAGGATTTAGATTGAGTTTTTAACACGAACGGTTTAGAGTTTAGGGTTTAGGGTTTTGGGTTTGGTGTTTTGGGTTTATGGAATAAACCCAAAACACCAAACCCTAAACCCTAAACTCTAAATCGGGCTAAATTTTACTTCACAAAACATGTAGAAAAAAAAAACGTATATATTCTTCACGAACAATATTATCTTGAATGTTATTTTTGTCGATCGTTTTCCCGCCTAAATAATAACATTCATCACGAAGTGACTCTTCTAAATGTTCATATTTTCGTGTGATCTTGATGCCGGAAAAAAAATTCAAAAAAAACGAAAAAAAAATTTGCTTCCCCCCGATTGGTTACTTCCCCATTAATCCTGCCGATTGGTTACTTCCCCATTATTATTATAACATTAATTAAATTATATATATATATATATATATATATATATATATATATATATATATATATATATATATATATAATTTAATTAATGTTATAATAATAATATATTAGTTAATATATTAAAACATGGTAGTTTGTAATATTAGTTATATTTATGCTACATGTAATAATTATACTTTATATAAAGAATATTTGTTGTAATAATAATAATAATACTAGTAGTAGTAATATTAGTAATACAAATAATGATACTAATAATAATAATGTTATAAATAATAATTTTAAATGTTAAAAAAATCTTAATAATGATGATGATAATAATAATAATAATTATGATATTCATAAAATTAATAATATTAGTAATTTTCATAAAAATAATAATAATGATAATAATAATTAAAATAATGACAATTCTAATAATAATAATGATAGTTTTAATGATAATAAAATGATAGTTTTAATAATACTAATAATAATAGTAATATTAATTTTTAATAAAAATGATAATTTTAATAAAAATGATAAAAATTGGTATTAGTATCGATAATATTTATAATGATAATTTTTAATAATAATAATAATAATAATAATAATAATAATAATAATAATGCTTAAATTAATAATTATAATGATAATAATAATAAAAATACATATATTAATAATAAAAATGATAAAAATTAATAATAATAATAATAATAATAATAATAATAATAATAATAATAATAATAATAATAATAATAATAATAATAATAATAATAATAATAATAATAATAATAATAATATTACTAATATTACTACCTTAAGAAACAAGCTTTCCAAAAAAATATGCAACTGCCCAGGTTTGAACCCACGACCTCACATAAACCCGAACAACTCCTTAACCACTCTTCTAAACCCGTTTATCTTCATCACCATCATTGTTATCATCTTCACATTTGCTTCCATTAATCATCATCATCATTCGTTATTGTATCATCTATATGATTTATGTATTTTTTGATTCATCACCATTATCTTAAACTATCATCATTAATCATCTAACATCATCTATATCGTCACTTCATCAAAGTATTATTATCATCATAATCGAACCTAGTTATCACGACATCATCTTTCTCATCATGGATGTTTATAATAACCACTATCATCATATCGTATGTCAATATCATCATCATCCTAACATCATCAACATTACACGATCATCTTCATGATTTATTATCATCTTTTACGTTCGAGAATAAGAGAAAACGCAGCTGTAATCTATGGTTAAAAGGGTGTAGCAGGTGGTGGTTAAAGTTTGTTTGAAACAGCAACTATTTACAGTCTGATACGTTGTGTTGGTTGTCGAAGGAAAAGAAAATAAAAGCAGCATGTTGCAGCGGTTATTCCATGGTGGTTAAATAGGTTGATCGTGGTTTGTTCTTGGGCTGCAAACAGAACAAGTGGACTGCGGTAACAAGTTGACAAGTACAAAAGCTAGCCCAAGTGGATTTTTGGGCCGATTTAGATCCAGGTTTAAATTAAGTACATAATGGGCTTTAGTTGTAACTTCAAACAAATGTGATTTGGGCTTTATCTGGTTACTATACTTCAAAAGTAATTGGTTTTGATTACAACGAAAACAATAACAGCAGAAATATTTAATCACCAAGTTGCACAAATGGGGTTCGATGGTTTGTGATTGGAACAAAATAGAAGGAAAGTAGGGTCACGTACATTATCTTTATCATTATTGTTATGCATCACCATCTTAATCGTTATCCTATCCTTTTTACTCGCCATCTTTCCTATCATCATTCTCACTCATCTAACGTTCATCTTCTTCTTCGTTTAAACCGTATCCTCTTCTTCCTATTACGTATATCTTTCTCGTTATATGAGGCAGCAGTAGCAGTTGAAGTGGGTTCATGGTGGTGTTTTGTGATGGTTTCAATATAAATAGAAACTGTAACAAGGTGGAGTTGCTGCAGCAGTAACAAACAATAACAAGAAGTAGTTTAATGGAGGTTTTTGTTGTGGTGGATATTTTTGATCATGTATAGAAACAGGAAGAAGTATAGCAGTTGTTTCAGCGAGAATGGTGAAGGTAGAGGATGTTGATGGTGGGGTTTAAATGGCGGTTGATGGTTATCGGGTGAAACAGAAATCTTAACAGAATATGGTTTAGTTTTGATGGAGGTGATAAGTATAAGAATGGTTATGATCATTGAGGATGATTTTGTGATGATGGTTATGGTTAGGCTCTCGGACTGTTGAACAACGAGTATGGCAGTCTACTGTTGCAGCTGTAACTGTGACTGCAGTTGTATCTTGTGGGTTATTTTCGAGCATCTTGCAACAAAGAAATATGAGTGAAGGTGATGCGTATGGGTCTGTGGTGGGTTTCGACATCCAAACCAAAAGGGTTTGGTTTGGGTCTTGTAGTCGTAATAGACAAGAAAAAAAAATATAGAAAGTCATAGCAGTAACGATTATTAACATACATGTGATTTAAATGGAGATTTGTTGATGGGTTTTAGTTGTTTGGTAGAAGAATAGAACAAGAATACAATTTGTGTTACATAAAACAATAAGATGAATTCATGAAGTTTGTATGTAAACGTATGTTGTATATATATTACCTTTTTATGTTTAAGTGGGGAACAGGCACAGTAAATTTATATATAATAATTCAATCACGGATATATAATTGTGCTTATGTTAGTGGATGAGAGAAAGAAAGAAAACAGTAAACACTAATATCTTTCAATCACAATTAGGCACAGTTTATTGATTGCAATCGATAACAGAATATAATATAATAATAATTATAATTTAATTTAAATATAAAACATGTGAATTCTTAGCCGTCGTCTACTATTCCTTTCACGGACTGTATTTCGTACTCCGTTGTTAATCAGTGGCGGATAAAAAAAGATCTTTAGAAAAATTCCATATTTTTAAATTAAATATATGTATTTATTTTGGTCATTATGGTATAAAATTTGATCATTAATTTATTAAATAAAAATTACATCAACTGTCCCTCTCAATTCTGAGTAAAATATAAAAAGTTCTAAAATTTAACAAACAGCTCCTAAACACATTTTTAATAAGTCTATAATTTATAGAGCTCATTTTCGGATTACCGTTTATTTTAAAATCATATAAGTTTGAATTTAGTTTGCTTAATATCAATCAGAAGATCAAACAAGTATTACAATCATTTAATATTTATTTATACTATACTTTATTTATATATAGTTATGTTGTAAATAATAATTATTATAATATTCTATTTTTATTTTATTTTACATAATTCATTTTAATAACAACAACATATAATGTTTCGAATTATATTTACAATTATTATTATTATTATATATATATATATATATATATATATATATATATATATATATATATATATATATATATATATATATATATATATATATTATATAGTCACACATAACTATTTACAAATAGTGGTTCGTGAATCGTTGGGAATTGGTCGAAGGTCAATTGAATATATGAAACAGTTCAAAATTTTTGAGACTCAACCTATCAGACTTTTCTTATCGTGCTAGGAATATGATATCGTATCGAGAGTTTGGTTTAAAATTAGTCAAAAATTTTTGGGTCGTCACACCAATCCTTTATGTGTTCGAACAAACAGTTCCTTAATTAACCAAGAATCCCTCAAGCAGGGTGCAATGCTTGAGACCGCCTTATGGTCAAGTGTACTAATCAGCACTAACCGGGTTCCATGGCCTTACTTAGCAGAGGTACAGCTTACAACAACCGTTGTGCTTCAGCTTGCACGTACGAAGTTTATATACTTGGTGACTACACTAGCATGGTCTAGGACCGACAATGTACTAGGGTTCTAGTTAGATGTTTCACTACAAAAGAGTCCTCAGTCGGAATCTAAGGCTCGGTGGACTTACTATAACTGGTGTGCCTCAGTCAAACTTACATTGTATCCGATAGACTTCTCTTACCAAAGGGTGACACAGATAGTGTACTCTGAATTAGGGTTCACGACTTCCCAATAACAGAGCCAATAACTACGTTCTATTAGTTGGAAAAGCGATTGAGTTTAAAGCATAAATGGAAAGCATCTCGCTAACATACACAAGCCATAATATAATTTCGGCATTATAACTGACTATATCATAACATACACTAAAGATAACTACTCGCTAATCATGGCAACGATATCACAAAGCATAATAATAAAATACATTATGTAAAGACAAAAGATAGAAGTACCAGTAGATTAAACGAGTTTTGAATACATAAGTGACAACTTCAAACTCCAGACCGCTCCTAATACAATCTTCGGCGTTCTTCTCCGGGTACTACGTTTCTCGTACGGAGTTGAAGCCTTGAAAGCAAGACTAATATTGTAGAAAGAAAGAGAAATAAGTGAGTTGAAGTGTGGGTTGAAATGAATTACAAAGACCCTTTAAATAAGCTTGAATTTTGCCTGCAAACGGCTGGCAGGCCGTTTGGCAAGCCGTTTGGTAGGCCGTTTGCAGGGACCGTTCGTCAGACCAGCCCATTTGTTGTGCCCATTTGACTTGAGCTTGTAGCAGGTCGTTTGCCATACTGGAAGGCTGCTTGGCAGCCCGTTTGGCAAGCCGTTTGGCTTGCTGATTCGCTGGATCGTAACTTGATTTCTTGTCTTTCACCGTTTTCGCTCTAGAATATTCGTTTAGCTCCGATTTTCTTAATTCTTCTTGCACTGTCTTCGTAATCACTTGTTCTTCAATTTTAACCGACGAAGCAGGTATTTTGGCGATAAAGTTTGGCACTTTATTGTTTTTGGGCCTTAATACCGAGGTGAAAATGTGAATTTTTAGCCGATATCAAATATCCCACACTCAGACTTTGCTTATCCTCAAGCAAACTTCATTTTTTATTTTAAGAAATCTTTTCGGAGTTTCTTTTCTAACAGCCTAAGCGGTTTTCTTCTTTTTATAAGAGCGAAAGATAAGGTGAATCATCTATGTTAGGGTTGAAACTATCTCTGCAAGCATGTGAGGAGGTTACATGACTTAGGCTAGCTTTCACGGGTCACTCAAATCACTCAAGTGTTTAGGGTTCCCTATAGATCTAAGAAATAAATTCGCTTATAGCCAGTCATGTTGCACCCATCGTCATAGGCTTGATAAAGACTCAAATCCTTGATACTAATGTGAAAACGGTAGTAACCATAGCTTCTAGGTCATTTGTCGATGATGGAAAGGAATTTTGGAGAGGTGGTGAAGTTGTTTTAGGGGTGAGAACAAGGGTAGTATAGTCTTTAAAGACTTTTATTCGGAATTTCGGAAAATTTAAGATAGATAGGAGTGCTGGCATTTTCGAGAAGCACTTTTTGAACTATTCTTCCTTTGATAAGTATTTCTGGTCAAGTTCTTCTTCGGCAATTCTCTTTATAAGTTCTGCTCCTTTTTTCAGAACTTTGAAAAGAAATTTTTTTTTTTTTTTTGGAGATTTAATCTCGAGAAACTTTTTGCCGGTAAACTTTTTCAAGACCTTTGCCATGATACTTGAGAGGTTTATAACATCGAGTTTTCGAAAGGAATCTCATTTTCTGAGTGATAGTAAAGATGATGTGGATGAGGTGGTGTGGTAGAAGTAGTGGAGGTGTGAAAGGTTTGTTTTTGACACATGGCTAGTCCTTCGAATTATAACCGAATCACATTTTGTTACTTGGAAATGTAGATCTAGAGCAAGTTCTGATTCTGAGTACAGACATCAGCACTCTCGACGAAAAATAGAGAAGCATTAAAGATGAATGCTGGTCTTATTTGGGTGCCTCACTGATAATACTAAAAACGAACATATATTTCATAGCATTATTCCTCAAGAAAGACAAGCTTTTAGTTGCAATTGTTCTATTTAAAAGTGATATTCGTTTAAATAATAAAAGGTGAAGACAAAAGACAGATTCGACGAATTGAAGACGCAAACGACCAAAAAGCTCAAAAGTACAAAATACAATCAAAGAGGTTCCAATTATTGATAAGAAACATCTCAAAATTACAAGAGTACAAGATTCAAAACGCAAAGTACAAGATATTAAATTGTACGCAAGGACGTTCAAAAATCCGGAACCGGGACCAGAGTCAACTCTCAACGCTCGACGCAACGGTCTAAAAATTACAAGTTAACTATGCACATAAATATAATATAATATTTAAATAATTCTTATAATTATTTATATATTATATAAATAAAAAAAATCCGTCGGCAAGAAAGACTCCAAAGTTGGTGAGCTGTAATTACAAACTCCGCGACTCGCGGAGTTTGAATGCAAAAAGGGCCGCGAGTCGCGGAGCCCCAAATTCTGAAACTCCCTATAAAAGCAAACGAATTCTGATCGCAAAAACCAACATATATATCCATCCTCTCTATATCTATACGTAAATATTTATATTTATATTTTAATTTTAATTTTAATTTTAATCCTAATAATAAGGGTATGTTAGCGAATATTGTAAGGGTGTAAGTCGAAATTCTGTCCGTGTAACGCTACGCTATTTTTAATCATTGTAAGTTATGTTCAACCTTTTTAATTTAATGTCTCGTAGCTAAGTTATTATTATGCTTATTTAATCCGAAGTAATCATGATGTTGGGCTAATTACTAAAATTGGGTAATTGGGCTTTGTACCATAATTGGGGTTTGGACAAAAGAACGACACTTGTGGAAATTAGACTATGGGCTATTATTGGGCTTTATATTTGTTTAACTAAATGATAGTTTGTTAATGTTAATATAAAGATTTACAATTGGGCGTCCCTATAAATTACCATATACACTCGATCGGACACGATGGGCGGGGTATTTATATGTACGAATAATCGTTCATTTAACCAGACACGGGAATGGATTAATAGCCACTAGAATAATTAAAACAGGGGTGAAATTATGTAAAAGGACACTTGGCATTAATTGATAACAAAATATTAAAACCTTGGGTTACACTCAGTCGACATCCTGGTGTAATTATTAAACAAAGTATTAAAATCTTGTTATAGTTTAAGTCCCCAATTAGTTGGAATATTTAACTTCGGGTATAAGGATAATTTGACGAGGATACTCGCACTTTATATTTATGACTGATGGACTGTTATGGACAAAAACTAGACGGACATATTAAATAATCCAGGACAAAGGACAATTAACCCATGGGAATAAACTAAAAATCAACACGTCAAACATCATGATTACGAAAGTTTAAATAAGCATAATTCTTTTATTTCATATTTAATTTCCTTTATTTTATATTTAATTGCACTTCTAATTATCGCATTTTTATTGTTATTGTATTTAATTGCACTTTTAATTATCGTACTTTTTAATTATCGCAAGTTTATTTTATCGCACTTTTATTATTCGCAATTTCATTATCGTTATTTACTTTACGCTTTAAATTAAGTCTTGTATTTATTTATTTATTATTTTACATTTGGTTTTAACCGCGACTAAAGTTTTAAAATCGACAAACCGGTCATTAAACGGTAAAAACCCCCCTTTATAACAATAATATTACTTATATATATATATTTGTATTTTTATAAAAGTAAACTAATATAGCGTTAAGATTTGTTTAAAGATTTTCCCTGTGGAACGAACCGGACTTACTAAAAACTACACTATGTACGATTAGGTACACTGCCTATAAGTGTTGTAGCAAGGTTTAAGTATATCCATTCTATAAATAAATAAATATCTTGTGTAAAATTGTATTGTATTTAATAGTATTTTCTTGTAAAATTTAATAGTATTTTATACACCTTAGCTTTAACCATCAAGTATTTTTGGCGCCGCTGCCGGGGAAAATTTAGCTTAAAAGCCGGAAGCGCAACGCTAATTAATTAATTAAAAAAAAAGATTTTTAGTTTACTTTTATTAAAATTCGTTTTTATAAAAATACGTTTTAAATATTCGAAAATATAAAAAGAAAAACAAAAATATAAGTATTTTTAAGATTTTGTTAAATATTTAAGTTTTATAAAGTTTCTTTATTTTTATATAAGTTTTATTTAAGTATTTTGTTTTTATTTTAAAATATAAAAAAAACCGAAAAAAAAAATTTAATATATATAAATCTATTTTTAAGATATTTTTAAAATTATAAAGTAGTTCTATTTTTATTTAAGTTTTTAAATATAAGTTTTTATTATACAAATATTTTGATGTAAACAGAAAATATAAAAATAGAAAATATAAAAAATAAAAAAAAATGCGTCACAACCCCGCGACTCGCGGGGTTTGCTGCTTGGAATACCGCAACTCGCGGAGAGACTCTGACACCGACAGAAACCCTAATCTGCATTTAATTACGGAGTAATTATTAATTATTATTATTATTAACCCTAATTAATTATTATTATTATAATTAGTTTTATTTTAAAGTTTCTTTTTATTTAATTTGTTTTATTTAGTTAAATTAGTTTAAATAAAATATAAAATTAATAGTTTTAATAAATAAATAATATAAAAATAATATTTTTATAAAAATTGTAATTTTTACAACTTTTTATATATTTTTATATTTTGTCCCTTTTTAATCGTTTTAGCGTAATATTTGTATTTTTAGCTCATATTTAGTTTTAAACTTAGTTTTTGCCATAGTTATTTTTACTTCTAGATTTTTAGGCTTTGTCATAGAATTCCTTAAGTGCTTTTTCTTTAGACTAAGATTTAGGTGCTTTAGAATTTTGCGACGCCTTTTTAAGTTTTAGTTTCTTTTTAAGTTATTTCCATTTGGGATTTAGTTTTTCCTTTAAGCTTTAATATTTTTAGACGACTTTTACCTATGTATCAATTATCATTCCAATTAGTAATCTCAATTTGCGATTATAATTTTAAGTTAGTTGTAGTAATAAGGTTAGGTTAGTCAAGTGTTTTTAAGTGTTATAAGTTTCTTTTATTTTTCCGTCACCTTTTATTTTTCAACCATTTTTCTTTTTCGACCTTTTTCGACGAGCTCTTTTTCTTTCTTATTTCTCGCTATTCTAGTTTTAGGACATAGATTTTTATTCTACTTCTTATCTAAATTTCTTAAAATTACAAAAATTTATTTTGAGTGGTTAAATTGATAGACATCAAAATTTTCTGGTTCGTAGTAATAGTTGGATTTGTACGTGGACCGGGTTATTGGAGCCAAACAGTCCTCAATTATATTGAGACCAAACGAATCCTGCCCCTCTGCTGCATCTTTTGGCTATTCGAAACGTGGGCAAAATCAGAAAAGTCTATTGATTGGATAACGTATTATAATTTTTCTTTCCTTTTAAAAACTAATAGGATATTCAGTGAATGCACCGAGCAAGACGTTCACCACCTTTTGTACGTTCACCACCTGTAACTAGATCAAGACATTTAGCAAATATTACCACCGTTGATTTTTCTTAAGAATCGTCATCCAGTCGACCAAGTACTCCAGTTCAAATTTCCGATAATCCATTTTTTGAACCCGACCTCACAATTGAGAATCCGGAGAATATTCAGGAACGATTCGTAGATCCTGAACCATTAAATTTTCCTCCGGAACCACCAATCATTCAAACAGAGATTGTTGAGGAACGAACCATTAAATCAGAATCCTCTAGTGATTCCGATTCAACAAGTTCAATTATGGAGAATCTTGAACCTTTAAGTATGGAAGACCGAATGAGAGCTAAACGCACTGGCCAAGGTCACGCAATTACTCATCCAGACATTAATGCGCCAGATTATGAAATCAAAGGACAAATTCTACACATGGTGACTAATCAATGCCAATTTAGTGGTGCACCGAAGGAAGATCCAAATGAACATCTTCGTACCTTTAATAGGATCTGCACACTATTTAAAATAAGAGAAGTTGAGGATGAACAGATATATCTCATGTTATTTCCCTGGACTTTAAATGGAGAAGCCAAAGATTGGTTGGAATCGTTACCTGAAGGGGCGATTGATACATGGGATGTTTTAGTTGAAAATTTTCTTAAACAATTCTTTCCTGCATCTAAAGCCGTAAGACTTCAAGCCGAAATTGTTACGTTTACACAGAAGCCAAGTGAAACTCTATATGAGGCGTGGACTAGATTTGGAAAGTTATTAAGAGGATGTCCGCAACATGGTTTAGACACCTGTCAAATAGTACAAATATTCTACCAAGGATGCGACATCACTACAAGGAAGGACATAGATATAGCAGCTGGTGGTTCTATTATGAAGAAAACTGAAACTGATGCTTACAAAATTATTGATAACACTGCTTCCCACTCACATGAGTGGTACCAAGAAAAAGATATCGTTAGATCATCTAAAGCAGCTAGAGCCGATTCTAGCCATGACTTAGATTCCATTTCCGCAAAGATAGATGCTGTCGAGAGACGAATGGAAAAGATGACTAAGGATATTCACTCAATACGAATTAGTTGTGAGCAATGTGGAGGACCACATTTGACAAAAGATTATCTCAGTATTCAATTAACAATGGAACAAAGAGAGAATATTTCATACATAAACCAAAGACCTAGAAATAATTATCAGAATAATTATCAACCGCCAAGACAGATTTACAATCAAAACCAGAATTATAACAGAAATATTCCATACAACAACCAACAAGGTCCTAGCAATCAACAAGTATCCAATAATACTTACAACCAGCAAAGACCTAATTTTCAAAACAAACCACCACAACAAACCGATGATAAAAAGCCGAATTTAGAAGATATGATGACGAAGCTAGTTGAAACTCAAACGCAGTTTTTCACATCTCAGAAACAAACTAATGAACAAAATGCTCAAGCATTTAGAAATCAACAAGCTTCTATTCAAAATCTGGAACAAGAAGTAAGTAACCTAGCAAGGTTAATATGTGAAAGAAAACCGGGAAGTCTACCTAGTGATACAAATGCTAACCCCCGGAATGAAACAGCTAAAGCCATTACCACAAGAAGTGGTACAACACTTAAACCACCTGAAATACTTGTAACTTCTGATGAAGCTATTCCTACTCCACAAGAACCACAACCTGATCAAGATAAGTAAAAAGAACCGGTAGTTGAAAAGGTTAATGAAGATAACACAGTTAAGGCTAAACCTTATGTTAAACCATACCAACCACTACTTCCTTACCCGAGTAAAATGAAGAAAGAGAAACTTAAAGCCGAGCAATCCAAATTCTTGGATATGTTTAAACAGATAAATGTAAATCTTCCTTTCATTGATGTGATTTCAGGAATGCCTAGATATGCTAAATTCTTGAAAGATCTAATCTCAAATAGAAAGAAAATGGAAGAACTCTCGGCTGTTACCATGAATGCTAATTGTTCAGCAGTGCTGTTGAATAAGATACCAGAAAAATTATCTGATCCAGGAAGTTTCACAATTCCATGTTTTCTGGGTAGTCTTAGTTCAATAGAAGCATTGGCAGACTTAGGTGCTAGTATAAATCTAATGCCGTATTCACTATACACTAAACTAGACCTTGGAGAATTGAAACCAACCAGAATAAGCATACAACTAGCCGATAGATCAATAAAATATCCTAGAGGGATAATGGAGAACATGCTAGTTAAAGTTGGTACTTTAGTATTTCCAGTAGATTTTGTTGTTCTGGACATGGAAGAAGATTCTCAAGTTCCTCTCATATTAGGAAGACCATTCTTAAATACGGCTAAAGCAATGATAGACGTGTTCGGTAAGAAACTGACCCTAAGTATAGAGGATGAGAGTGTTACCTTTTCAGTTGATAGAGCAATGCAACAACCACAATATGCAGATGATACATGTTATTATATTCAAACTATAGATGCACATGCAGAATTATTAGAAGAATTTCCAGAATTACAAGGAACAGGAGAATGTTCTTTAGGAGAAGGTAATGAACCAATTGATGAAGCTGAAATGTTAGCTACACTTATAGCTAATGGATATGAACCAACAACAGAAGAAATTTAAATGCTAAAAGAAGAAGACAGATATCGATACAAATCATCGATAGAAGAACCTCCGAAATTAGAGTTAAAGCCACTTCCAAACCATTTGGAATACGCTTATTTACATGGTGAATCTGAATTACCTGTAATAATATCATCTTCTCTTACTGAAAATGAGAAATCACAACTCATTTCTGTGTTGAAAGCTCATAAACCAGCCATTGCATGGAAGATTCATGATATTAAAGGAATAAGTCCTTCATATTGAACACATAAAATCCTTATGGAAGAAGGTCATAAAACGTATGTGCAACGCCAACGAAGACTAAATCCTAATATGCAAGATGTAGTTAAGAAAGAGATTATTAAACTGCTAGATGCAGGTCTAATTTATCCAATCTCTGATAGTCCATGGGTAAGTCCAGTTCAATGCGTGCCTAAGAAGGGTGGCATGACTGTCATTACAAATGAAAAAAATGAGCTTATTCCTACTAGAACTGTAACAGGATGGCGTGTGTGTATTGATTATAGAAAATTAAATGACGCCACCAGAAAAGATCACTTTCCCTTACCTTTCATTGATCAAATGTTGGAAAGATTAGCCGGAAATAGTTACTATTGTTTTCTAGATGGATTTTCCGGATATTTTCAAATTCCAATAGCACCCGAAGATCAAGAGAAAACCACATTCACGTGCCCTTATGGTACTTTTGCTTACAAACGCATGCCATTTGGACTTTGCAACGCCCCTGCAACCTTTCAAAGGTGTATGATGGCGATTTTTCACGACATGATAGAAGAATGCATGGAAGTTTTCATGGATGACTTTTCAGTCTTCGGTGATACATTTGAATCATGTCTAGTTAATCTGAAACGAATGCTTATTAGATGCAAACAATCAAATTTAGTTCTTAATTGGGAGAAATGCCATTTTATGGTTAAAGAAGGCATCGTTCTTGGACATAAAATTTCAAAAGAAGGAATTGAAGTGGATAGAGCTAAAGTAGATGTAATTGCTAAACTTCCACATCCCACCAATGTTAGAGGAGTTAGGAGTTTTCTAGGGCATGCCGGTTTTTACCGACGTTTCATAAAAGATTTTTCTAAAATTGCCACTCCTATGAATAAACTCCTAGAAAAGGATGCTCCATTCATCTTTTCCGATGAGTGTATCAAATCTTTTAATATTCTTAAAGAGAAACTCACTAATGCGCCGATCATGATAACACCAAATTGGAATCTACCATTTGAACTAATGTGCGATGCAAGTGATTTTGCAATGGGAGCCGTTTTAGGATAAAGGATTGAAAAACGATTTCAATCTATATATTATGCTAGTAAGACGTTACAAGGAGCACAAACGAACTATACAACTACTGAAAAAGAACTCCTTGCTATTGTCTTTGCTTTTGACAAATTTCGATCATATCTCGTTCTAGCAAAAACGGTGGTCTATACCGACCATTCTGCTCTTAGATACCTATTTTCAAAACAAGATGCTAAACCAAGATTAATCCGTTGGATCTTACTCTTACAAGAGTTTGATATTGAAATCCGAGATAAAAGAGGAGCAGAAAATCTCGCCGCTGATCATCTTTCTCATCTTGAAAATCCCGAATTAGAAGTTCTAAATGAATCGGCCATACAAGACAACTTTCCTGATGAATATCTATTGAAGATAGATTATAAAGAAATTCCATGGTTTGCAGACTATGCAAACTACTTAGTTTGTGAATTCCTTGAAAAAGGATTATCGTACCAAAAATGAAAGAAATTCTTCAGTGATATAAAACACTATTTCTGGGAAGATCCACATCTGTTTAAAAGTTGTCCCGATGGAATAATACGCCGATGTGTATTTGGAGATGAAGCTAGTAAAATATTAAACCATTGTCACTCAGGACCAACAGGAGGGCATTATGGGCCTCAACTAACAGCAAGAAAAGTTTATGATGCTGGATTCTATTGGCCTACAATTTACAAAGACGCACACCTTCTTTGCAAATCCTGTGATGCTTGTCAAAGGGCCGGAAAAATAAGTCAACGTGATGAAATGCCACAAAATGTCATCCAAATATGTGAAGTATTTGACATTTGGGGTATTGACTTTATGGGTCCATTTCCAAAATCTCATAATAATCTATATATTCTCGTAGCCATTGATTATGTATCTAAATGGGCGGAAGCACAAGCTCTCCCAACTAACGATGCACGAGTTGTAGTCAACTTTTTAAAACGTCTTTTTGCAAGGTTTGGAACACCGAAAGCTTTAATAAGTGATCGGGGTACTCATTTCTTTAATAATCAACTTGAGAAAGTTCTTAAAAGATAAGGAGTAACTCATAAAATCTCCACCGCATATCATCCACAAACAAGTGGACAAGTTGAAAATACCAACCGAGCTTTAAAACGTATTCTAGAGAAAACAGTAGGATCAAATCCGAAGGAATGGTCCATTAAATTGGAGGATGCACTCTGGGCTTTTAGAACAGCCTACAAAACTCCAATTGGAACCACACCTTTTAGACTTGTTTATGGAAAAGCATGTCATCTTCCAGTAGAAATTGAACACAAAGCATTTTGGGCTTTGAAGACATGTAATCTTGATTTACATGAAGGCGGACGTCTACTATTAAGTCAACTAAACGAATTAGAAGAATTAAGACATGAAGCATATGAAAATTCCTTAATCTATAAAGAAAGAACGAAGAAATGGCATGATAAAAGAATCAGAAGTTCAAAAGAATTTAAAGAAGGAGACAGAGCTCTTCTTTTCAATTCACGATTCAAGCTATTTCCTGGAAAATTGAAATCAAGATGGTCTGGACCATTCATAGTCAAAATAGTTTTCCCATACGGAATGATAGAATTAATAAATTCAAATGGGATTGAATTTAAAGTTAATGGTCACAGAGTTAAACATTACATACATGGTCCGATGGAAGTTGACAACGAAGTTAATCACAATTTCGATACCACAACTAACTAAGTGTGGGGAGAATGAAGGGGTTTATGTATTTCTGTTAGAGTTAGATTGTCTGTTTTCGTGTAGTTCTCGAAAATGGAACCCGAATGGTCTTTCCCTAGCAGACCCTAAAGAACTAGTCTTCTCCCCCCATTCTGAATTTTTATTTTTTTTAGGAAATGAAGACTGCCTGTGAACTAAACCATGGTCTAATGCTACACGCTTTGATCACTAAACGTAATAATGACACACTTTCGAGTGAAATAGTATCAGTAATCAGAGAAAGATTGGACGGAGTTAGAAAAGAATCCAGATGCAAAGATAATAAGTTACAATTTGGTAAAGGAAAATCAAAATCCGCAGTGAAAAGAAGAGCACGACACCTAGAAAGATGTCACAAATGCGGAAAATGGTCACATGGAGGTAAATGTTCAAATAATCAAACCTATTCAAACACCGAATTTGTTACTTTATGCAGAGACGGACCGTTCATATGTTTAGAAGAAAAGACACTGAATGCTCGAGGTTACGCCTATGTAGCTATGGAAAACCAATTAAACCGACTATCTTATGAATGGGATAGATCATATAACTAAGAAATCTATTTCACAGGTATGTTTGTAAAGTTTTTATTTTATTTATTTTTTAACCTTTTGATAATAAACGCTAATTTGTTCGCTATAAAGTATTAAATTGGTATTGAATAAAATTAGGTTTGGCGACCGAAATTATTGATATCATTCAAAAATTTATTACATCACTGCGAAATTTAACGTTTATTCTTAAGGTATAAATATCTTTAATCAATCAACCCAAAATATTTCAAAAATTCGTCATGAGTTAAATTAGATCTTGGAACCGAAATTACTTTACCGAAAAGAGGGGCGCATATTTTTGATAATATTTGATTGATTAAAGTGGGATAAAAAGCCAAAAAGATTTTTAATTTTATTTTTACCATGTTTTTAAAATTAATATATAAATCTTAAATTAATATTGTAAACTTTGTAAAAACAATATATTTAAAATTGTAAATATTTGAAAATTTAATATAAGTTTGGTGTGAATTTATAATATGAATTTTTTTTGGTGTGAATTTTTAATTTTTAAAATATGAATTTTTAATTTTATGCATTTCAAATTTTAAGTTTGGTGTGAATTTTTAATATTAATTTTGAATTTTATATTTAAATTGTGTGAATTTAAAAACAAAAATTTACTTTATCTCATTAAGTTAAAAATATGATTTTTAAAATTCGTCGTAAGTTTAAGACTAGGTCTTTAAACCGAAATTGCTTTACCCAAGGGAGGGACGAGAACTTTTATTATCATTATTTTTAATCTTATTGAATTAAAGTATGCCAAAACATTAAAAAAACCCAAAAATCTTAGCTTTTAAAACAATCGCTACAAAAAGACAAATTTTAAAATTTTGTCGAAGGACGGACTAGGACATCAATCCGAAACGACCTCGTCCTAAATAACAAGGGAAACAAAATTTTAAAAATGAATTACTTAATTGTTTTATAAGTTAAAGATTATAAATAAAAAATAAAAAAAAATAACAAACTCCGCGACTCGCGGAGTTTGAAGGGTAAAAACTCCGCGACTCGCGGAGGGACCAAAAATCAGAAAAAAAATAAAAACGCAGAACTGATCAGTTGCACACCACAAACACACCAAATACTGCAAAATACTGCGCAAAAACCCCGAAAAAACACCCCCAAAATCACAATTTTTAACCGTTAATCATCAAATCTTTTACTAAAATCATGTTGAGAAGGATGCTATCAAGGAATTACTCAAGAAAAACAGTAAATTTCTACACCTAAACACCATTTAATCCGAAAATTAGTGTTCTTGAGCAATTTTTTCCCCAATTTAATTTTGATGCTTTTTAGTGTAATTATGCTTAAATTGCTTATGTATTATGCTTGTATAACCTAGATTGATGCTATTTAACATGATTAGAAGCCTTAAACTTCAAATTTTGAGTAATCTAGGGTTTGTGTTCTTGAGCAAATTTGAGACTTTTTGATATAAACAGGTTTTGGCCAATTTTTATCATGAATTGTTGTTAAATTAAGTAGTGTAACATGTTTAGGTAGTTAAATGACCCAAACTTTGAGCCTAAACATGACTTTGAGAATTAAAGTGGACTTTTTCAAGTCTAAAAATTCATGAACTTGATTTTTGAAAGATAATGCCATTTGAAACTTGTTTAATTGCTAGTGATGATTATTTTGACATGTTATTTGAGTTGAATGCTTATGAACTTGGCGAACATTTTCGTATATGCTTATTTGAAAAAGTGTAGATTTAATAAAAATGTGAAAATGAGCTTAAGTTTGATATAAATTGATCATGTCATTGTAATTATTTTGATTGATGATTTTGCTGACACTAATGCATATTTGGATGCACAAAAATTGTATTTGATGTGTTTTGCAGACTGAAAGGGGTGAATCTTCATCCCAAGCTCGCAATGCTCCTGCTGAGAATGCGGAACAACAGGAGGTGGATAACTACTACAAACAAGATATACCTCATCCAGTCATGACATTTTCTGATATGCACTTGGAAGATTTGCACCCGAACCTGAGATTTGACAGACTTTGGATAGATTATCCAAAATACCAAAGGAGTTTGCAAACTCTTCATTCTAAAGTTGTTGAGGTACCTAGGGTCATAGAATGAGGACCATTAGAAGCTGTAGAATTGGCCGGGCCAATTAGGGAATTACTTGCACAGAGGTATGGTAATTCTACTTTTAACGACTGGGTACGTTTATTCACCATGCGTAGACCTGTATATAAAGTATGGTGTGAAGAATTGTTGTGTAGTATAGAATTAAATGATCGGGTAGCTAGTTTAACCGATCGATCTTTTATTAGATTTTTGTTAGGAGGTTCGATGCGCCACATGTCTTTACTAGACATGGCTCAGGCTTTACGTATATATACGCCTGAGGAGTTAGCATCTGCCGATTGTAGAGGGTTGATACTAAATGGTAGAAAGATAGATGAAAATTTTGATACACATGGTGTATGGAGTCAAATGACAAGCCATCACTGATTCAAAGGGGGAAATTACTCTTATTTGGATATAGATAGAGCTGAATTAAGAGTAATTCATAGGTTTTTAGCTAATTCGATTACACAAAGAGGTAAGAACAAGGAAAAGGTAAATGAACAGGATTTGTTTTACCATATGTGTATTCGAGACCCACAAAGCGCTGTAAGTATACCTTATTGTGTGGGTTATTATTTATCAGCTATGGTTAGGGGGATGAGACTGCATAGCATAATAGGAGGTGGTATATTTATTACTTTGATTGCTGAATATCTCGGTGTGGATATAAGTCGGGGGGGTTATTAGTCGAAGAACCAGAACCGCGCGATACAATAGGTTTAAATGTATACCATGGTGCGAAAGTTTTGAAGAGGCGAAATAACGCCGCAGTACAATACCATGGTAGACATCCACAGGTTGAGAGAAACCAACAGCAAGGTAATGTAGGAGGGGGAAATGAAATGCAAGAAATGCAAAGGTTTATAGCTGCACAGGAGTACGAAAATGCTAGACAGAGAGCATTTGAAGATTGGCAAGTTCATCAAAACCAAATCATAGCTTATTGCCAACATATAGGTAGAAACTATATTACTACTCCAAAGCCCATATTCCCTCCCTGGTCTATAGAGATGCAACCACCGTATCCTACGTATAACCCTGCCGAAGCATTTTATAGCACCTATGGTTATGCATGGAACCCCTACTGGTATCAGTATCATCCCTAGTCTACTTAGTTTTATTTATTTTGTAATTTGTAAAGTTGATACGTTTAATACTTATGTTAATATTGTAATAGTTGTTATAATTTTCTAACTTTTATTCTTAGATTTTAATAATTTTTGAATGTGGGGTAATATACCAAACTTCAAAAATATGTATATATGTTTGCAGTTTATCTTATGTACACAACAGGGTAAAACAACGCATTTTCAAAGACTGGCATTAAGTTCAGCAAAAGCAGCTAATTTTGACGACAAGATGCAAAATATATGTGAAATAACAACAAGACGGAATGAACAAATGATGTGCACCATTTATCATTCAGCAAACAAACGCCAATATATTTGGAAACTTTGGTAAAATTTAATCATTTTCACACAAATCACCCTCAATAATTTAAATTGTTACTGATTTCTTGCAAATGAGGGCATTGCAAGATCTTATGTGTGGGAAGGGGTTAAATTCTTTCGGATTTTAAAATTTTTATCTTAAACACTGGGTTACCATTAAAAATACTAGTAAAGCAGTAGCTGTATTAGAATCTAGGGCTCTCTGATAATAAAGAACAACCCTAGTCTTATATACTGACTACCCAATTCTAGTAAAATTTTTCAAAATTTTCAATTAAATGAACTCAAAATCATGTTTATACATATTTATGAACGATAAAACTAGGTTTTAACACCGAAATTATTGTAACCTCGGAAAGGACATAAATTGAGAAACAAACCAAAATGTTAAAATTCATTTAAAATGGAATAGAGGACAATAAAAAGGAAAATAAAAGCCAACTGTGGGAAAATTCTCCAAGTTATTCAAAACATATATCACATATTTTTGTACAAATAACTAAAAATACTTTTTCTTTGGACTAAACTAAAAAGTTTTACCTGATTTACTGTAAGAAAGATGGATCTACACGATGAATCAATTCCATCATTAAAAGGAAGTAAAGTCTTCCGAAAAAGACACGCACTTCTTGATTTAGGTCAAGAAGTTGTCGTCCAGACCAGCTGTAGGTTGACGAAAAATCTAGAAAAGTCATCACTAAAATCAGCAGGAAATCCACGGACCTCAGCATTAAACAGGGTCGCCAAGTGGTCAGATTTATCCTAACCATGAGAAGGATTTATCTCGTAAAATGGGGGGCACCATGCAAATTAGCTGGATAAGACTAATGAATCAGATCCCTAGAAAGGATAATCTCCTTAAAAGATCAAAAATCAGCTTTTAAGCCTGATATTACTCAATCCTTAAGATTGACCTTAAAGATTGAGAATTACAAACTCATGGAATTCAATGATATCTAAACTCGAGCTTGAACGAGAAAATATTTTGATCAAAATTACAAACCGATTTATTTTCTGAAAACCCTATTTTCAATGCGTTCATTACCATTGAACGTAAAATCCTAGGAATTCACCTGGAATTCATTAGGTCACCTGAACTAAATCGGATGTCAACCTTAAGAACGGTGGTTGCATAGTGGTCAAAGACAGGACCTTGTGCCAGACCGAAAAATCATAAGGGTAAGCTTTACTATTGCTCCTACCAAGGATAGTAATTGCGTCCGACACGTTATAGACCATAATTAAAAGCATGTCAGGGGACATTGCCTTAACAGTTGCTTGTTCAACGCTTTCCTTTACAACCGGATGGTAGTTTACCGAAAGGTAATATACGGGACAAGTAAACTGGACATGTTGCTTTCCAAATATAAGGTTAGCAAGTGGGTGACACAAAACCGCAAGTTTTGAGCTAAAATTTTCAAATCTGAAACCCACCAAACCCACAAAAATATTTTGCAAACACCGGTAAAGGGTTATTCCGGAAAACTTATCTAGGGTAAACACTAGATTTAATTTTCAAAAGATCAAATGTTTTCATAAAGATCCAATTTCCTTAATGGATCTAAATTTTTATAGTCATGTGGGACTGTAAACCATATCGTTACTACCATTGTTTATACCGCCGTATAGAAATCACTGATGTACAAAGTGTGAAGAATAAAGAAGTGATTCTAGTATTTCAAGACGATATTGCTTGAGGACAAGCAACGCTTAAGTGTGGGAATATTTGATAATGCTAAAAACGAACATATATTTCATAGCATTATTCCTCAAGAAAGACAAGCTTTTAGTTGCAATTGTTCTATTTAAAAGTGATATTCGTTTAAATAATAAAAGGTGAAGACAAAAGACAGATTCGACGAATTGAAGACGCAAACGACCAAAAAGCTCAAAAGTACAAAATACAATCAAAGAGGTTCCAATTATTGATAAGAAACGTCTCAAAATTACAAGAGTACAAGATTCAAAACGCAAAGTACAAGATATTAAATTGTACGCAAGGACGTTCGAAAATCCGGAACCGGGACCAGAGTCAACTCTCAACGCTCGACACAACGGATTAAAAATTACAAGTTAACTATGCACATAAATATAATATAATATTTAAATAATTCTTATAATTATTTATATATTATATAAATAAATATAAAAAAATCCGTCGGCAAGAAAGACTCCAAAGTTGGTAAGCTGTAATTACAAACTCCATGACTCGCGGAGTTTGAAGGCAAAAAGGTCCGCGAGTCGCGGAGCCCCAAATTCTGAAACTCCCTATAAAAGCAAACGAATTCTGATCGCAAAAACCAACATATATATCCATCCTCTCTATATCTATACGTAAATATTTATATTTATATTTTAATTTTAATTTTAATTTTAATTTTAATTTTAATCCTAATAATAAGGGTATGTTAGCGAATATTGTAAGGGTGTAAGTCGAAATTCTGTCCGTGTAACACTACGCTATTTTTAATCATTGTAAGTTATGTTCAACCTTTTTAATTTAATGTCTCGTAGCTAAGTTATTATTATGCTTATTTAATCCGAAGTAATCATGATGTTGGGCTAATTACTAAAATTGGGTAATTGGGCTTTGTACCATAATTGGGGTTTGGACAAAAGAACGACACTTGTGGAAATTAGACTATGGGCTATTATTGGGCTTTATATTAGTTTAACTAAATGATAGTTTGTTAATGTTAATATAAAGATTTAGAATTGGGCGTCCCTATAAATTACCATATACACTCGATCGGACACGATGGGTGGGGTATTTATATGTACGAATAATCGTTCATTTAACCAGACACGGGAATGGATTAATAGCCACTAGAATAATTAAAATAGGGGTGAAATTATGTAAAAGGACACTTGGCATTAATTGATAACAAAATATTAAAACCTTGGGTTACACTCAGTCGACATCCTGGTGTAATTATTAAACAAAGTATTAAAATCTTGTTATAGTTTAAGTCCCCAATTAGTTGGAATATTTAACTTCGGGTATAAGGATAATTTGACGAGGATACTCGCACTTTATATTTATGACTGATGGACTGTTATGGACAAAAACCAGACGGACATATTAAATAATCCAGGACAAAGGACAATTAACCCATGGGAATAAACTAAAAATCAACACGTCAAACATCATGATTACGGAAGTTTAAATAAGCATAATTCTTTTATTTCATATTTAATTTCCTTTATTTTATATTTAATTGCACTTCTAATTATCGCATTTTTATTGTTATTGTATTTAATTGCACTTTTAATTATCGTACTTTTTAATTATCGCAAGTTTATTTTATCGCACTTTTATTATTCGCAATTTCGTTATCGTTATTTACTTTACGCTTTAAATTAAGTCTTGTATTTATTTATTATTTTACATTTGGTTTTAACCGCGACTAAAGTTTTAAAATCGACAAACCGGTCATTAAACGGTAAAAACCCCCTTTATAACAATAATATTACTTATATATATATTTGTATTTTTATAAAAGTAAACTAATATAGCGTTAAGCTTTGTTTAAAGATTTTCCCTGTGGAACGAACCGGACTTACTAAAAACTACACTACTGTACGATTAGGTACACTGCCTATAAGTGTTGTAGCAAGGTTTAAGTATATCCATTCTATAAATAAATAAATATCTTGTGTAAAATTGTATCGTATTTAATAGTATTTTCTTGTAAAATTTAATAGTATTTTATACACCTTAGCTTTAACCATCACTCACCATAATCAATTTAGGTCGATAATGCTCTGACATGCAATGCTCTTTTAGAGATTCGGTTCGTCCTAACAAGATTTCCACCTTACTTAAGCCTTAATTTTATTTACAAATGCTTTAGGTTTTCAAAAATACTTTTTTGAAAAGGCTTTCTTTTGTTAAAAATTTTGAAATTTGGCTTAAGAACTTGGAATCTTTGTAATGGGTTATTTTAATATAGCATAAAAAGTTTATACCATCATCCCACACTTAGACGAACATTATCCTCAATGTTCCTAGTGTATCCCACACTTAGGAGTTTTATTTGAAGATTTGAGAATATTTGTCTAGTGTTTATTTGGGTTGGAATCCCACACTTAGTGATAAGCTAGGATGTGGCATAATTTAGAATCTAGCTAATAACGGGAAGAAAGGAGTACCCCCTGCAGATGTGGTTGCTTGTGAAGGAGCTGGCTGGCTTGCAATCTCGGAAGTCTCTTCCTTTATTTATCGGCTCATTTGTCATCCTTTATTCTTCTAATCTACTTTATTGGACGGGTTGCCTTCTGAGAAGCGCTTTTGTTTAAGGTCGTTGGCTCGACCGTAATGGTGCCTAAAAAGCAGACATTTCCCTCTGGCAGTTATGATCATGGTCTTCTCTAGGGAATGTGAGTCTTGGTGGATAAATTCTGAGAAAGTGTTGGACCAACAGTGGTAACAGATCCGGTACTTCTCTTAAAGATCTTCTGAAAGAGAGATAATGCCCGGTTTCGGCTCGTGACAAATCTTGAAGTCCGATAAGAATATGATCCACTGCTCTGCTGATTGATCCACGAATGTCGATCATTGAGGCAGTGCTGGTGGTGATTACTTCTCTGATAGGATGTTCATTTCGGAGGTCCTCAAATAGTGTCAGAAATTGTATCTTTAGTATCTCAAAATCTTCTGATCGGTGGTCTCCACAGTAGGATTCTGTAGCCTTGCACAGATTAGTCAAGAGGCGAAGCTGGAAAGAAGTGAAGAGCAGCCCTGACCCAAGTATTAATGTCACCGTCTTTGAGTATATCTCCCGACATCCGGCTTTGAATGTGAAACTAGGATCCGTGGATTCTTGGAAGATACGTGCTATCTGCTTCGTAACGTAGGTGGCAATGTTGACTCGGTCTGGTTCAAGATGTAAAAACAGATTGTTGCATCTTACTTCTTATGTGACTGCATCTCGTAACTCTTTGATAATCAGATCAGCGTGGTGATCAATTGTTACGTAAATCACTAGCCTCCTTGGTGTGCTTTCGAAATTATCTCTTTCCAAGAGAGTGAAAAAGCTGTGAATATCCTCGATCATTTTCAAATCAGAGTGATAAGTTGTGTGTCCGGTGAAAAGATCCGTATGCTTCCGGATGAGAGTCAGTAGTGCTTGTTGATTTGCTGAGAACGGAAGTGCAGATCCGTCTAAGGCATTTTAGACCATAGAGTAAATAATCTTATGATCTCGATAGAATCTTGTCTCTAGAATAGTGCAAACCACTGAGTTGTGCTCTCGTTGCCATTCTTCGTGGTAGATATGATCGTGAAGGGTATTGATAAAGTCTTGAATGCGTTCTTCCAAGATTTCAACATTATTATCTTCTCTCTGTAGATAGAGGTTGTATTCGTCCTTGATAGCCATCATTCGTTCTGTTAAGCATAGCGTGAAATCAATTGTTGATTTACGGATGGCTTCAAGAATATCTTCAAATTCATCGTTTTCATTGATGAAGGTTATCATGTCGGCGTGAGCGGATATGACCTGAATTTGATCTGAAGAAGAGTCTGGCACCTTCTGATCTGATTCGGATGGAGAATATGAGTTATCCAGAATGTCTTCATGTTGCTCTTCCTCATCATCATTGGTATAATAGTCGTCTGAAGATTCGTCTGATGAACGGGATTCTTCAGTATTCTGGTTCTTCACTTCGACACTTGCAGGGTCAATTTCTATATCCTTAACCTCAACCTTATCAGCCTTCTTTTTGAAACGAATGATTAAACTTTGATCTTCTATCTCAAGCCTCATTAATTCTTCGTGACGTTTCAGGCTTGGAGATGGTATCATCGCAGTTTCTTTTACGTCTTCCATTTCTTCTTCCTCCTCAGGTTTTTCCTCTTCCTCTACTTCTTCACGGGGATCCTCTTCTTCCATTTTTGGGACATCAGCAGACTGTGATTTGACACCCATCTCGATATCATTGGCTGGTGGTAGGGACTCATCATCGGAAGTGATCTGTCTGGTGTAAATAGCAAACATCTCTGCCTGTCCAAAAAGATTGGTAGGTCGGTCAATTTTTGTGACAACCCGGAATTTTCGACCAAATTTAAACTTAATCTTTATATAATTCCGACTTTATAAGCAATGAATTTTAATAAATCTTGAACCTCCGGAAAGAGTTTTACACAATCTTTTGGTCACCCTTTTATTCCGACGATTCACGAACGTCATAACTTGATTTAATTATTTAATTGTTTAATTATTGTGTATATATATGGATTTATATATATTTAACTTGAAAATATGATAATTAAATATCTCATTAAGTATATTAACAAAGTATTATATATATATTTTCATACTACTAATTTAAAGAGTTTTCAAACAATATATATGTTACTATTTAAACGACGTAATTAACTTATGTTAAAATGTATTTACATATAATATATTACGAGTGTAAATACATCCTTACAAGTATTAAATACACTTTATAATATACCAATACATATAAAGGATAACTATACTCGTATTTTTGTTCAATTTTTTTAAGAATTCTACTCGCATTCATACGGTATTTTTACCCGTATTATACACAGCTTCTAGAAGTATTTACTATCGGTATATACCAATAGAAATCTGAAATTATTTGTGTAATATGTCACCCATGACCTAATCAATTTAATATGTCATCCATGACTTAATACATTTTAACTTATCTTAGATATTTTCACTAAAAGCCAAATTTTTAAGCCTATAAATAAGCACCATTTCTAACTCATTTTTACACATTCATTTTCCAAATTTTACTTCCAATTTTCACACACACTTGCAAGAACTCTCTCAAGTTTTGTTCTACTACTTCTTTCCAGCAACTTTACATTCTAAACTTGAGGTAAAAACTCTACTTCAACTCTTGTTCAATTCATATGTTTATAGCTATCTATATAAGAGTTTATAAACTTGAACATAATTTAGTTGATTCTAAACTTTTTTGAAAAACTAATCTAATCTTTCTAACTTAACTCTAATAACACTTATTTATATATATTATGATGTTATATTAAGTTAATATAAGAACTTATAACTTGTACATATGAAGAACACCTTGAAACTTAACATATATCCTTTAATCTCCATTCAGTAAAAAGCGGGCTGTTTTGGGTTGGGAATTAAAAACCTATCTTAGACTTTGAGTTCGAGGCTAAGACTTTGGAAATATGTTAATATATGTAAATAAGACTTCCAGTATTTTTTTCATGATTTTAGACAAAGTGGAAGTATTTTATCAAAAATCATATATTGGGTGGATGCCGGGATTTTTCCAAATCTGTCCACCGACAAAAAAAAGGGTAAAGCTCTAAAAATTACTACTTGGAATGAACTTTTCGAATTGGTTTTGTAAAATTGACTTCTTAAGGAATCCATATCAATTTGATTCACTTTAAACGGAGTTGTAATGAATATTTGGTGAGCAAAACAAAATCTGCTAAAATTAACGTGGTATGGACGAAATTTATATTATAAAAACTATATTAACCATATCCTTGTTAACTTTTCCTATATCCTATATATATTTGAACATGTTATCATTAGTATAAAAAATATTATAATCTTGATTAATTTCGAGATTATATATATATAATAATCTTGGTACGTTCCATGACAATACGTGCACAATACGTTTTGATAAATCCTAACACAATACGTACACAATACGTCTTAGTTAATTCTAAGACAATACGTATACAATACGTCTCTGGATTGATGCAAGACAACACGTACACAATACACCGTGGGGTAATTCTAAGATTATATATATACCGATTATTGGACTGTTGGACTGTTGGACTTTTCGGACTATTTTGGACTACTAAACTTGACAACTTAAATAATCACATGTGATTGAAAATATAAACTTAAATAATCACATGTGATTGAAAATATAAACTTAAACAATCACCTGTGATTGAATATATGATATGAACTTGCTATATTAATTTTGTTCACATGTATTATTATCTGAATCGTTATTATTATTATATTCGTGAATCCAAGGGCGACGGTCATATTTTTAATAAGTTGAAAACTTATTATTAATATACTTTTACTACTGTGAGTATATAGTCCCATTTTTAAACTCTAAAAATATTTTGGGATGAGAATATATGCATTTTATGTTTTACGCCTTGGACACAAGTACTTAAAATATATTCTACGTTGAGTTGTACCACATTGCATATCTTCCCTAATAGCTTGGTAACTAATATTTACATGTTGTAAGAACATGTAAGCGCGAATCCTATTGATAGATCTATCGGGTTTGACAACCCCAACCGGGCTAGTTGCACTAGTATCGTAAACGGTTGCATAGTACTTCGTTTTTACTACACTTGGTATAGTGTAGGGAGATTTCATAATAAAGGAAATATGCCACATTAATGGTTAAGTATGGTTACCGAAGCGCTGAACAACTTATAGAATACTTTTATACACTTACGAGTGTACATATATTTATAACTATGAAAATCTTGTGGTCTATATTTATATCGATGCTAAACCTATATATCTCACCAACCTTTGTGTTGACTGTTTAAGCATGTTTATTATCAGGTCCTTAAGAAAGTCTTCCGCTGTTGCATTATCTGAGCAAGCTGTGCATGGAGTCTCATGCTTTTGTTTAAATGAAGTGTTGCATTCAATAAAACATTTGTCATGTATTATATTCGATTGTTATGTCACGTGTGTAGTATTTGGAAATCGATGTATCATGGGGATTATTTCTTAAATAATCGTCCACTTGTTTAAAACATGCATTATGTATAATAATGGTGTGCTTTTTATAAAATGAATGCAATATTTTTCTAAAACGTATCATATAGAGGTCAAATACCTCGCTATGGGACCAATGAATAACGTACTGCGTTTATAGTAATATGGACTGGTCGTTTCAGTTGGTATCAGAGCGGTGGTCTTAGTGAACCAGGTCTGCATTAGTGTGTCTAACTGATAAGTCGTTAGGATTCATTAGTGAGTCTGGACTTCGACCGTGTCTGCATGTCAAAAGTTTTGCTTATCATTTGTGTCGAAAATTACCTACTTATCATCCTTAGGAAATTACCTTCTTATCATTCTTAGTCTAGACACGTCTTTCTGCATTGATTGCATGAATAGTGTATAGACAAAATTCATATCTTAGCGTATCTGCTAAATCATATCTTATCGTATCTATTACCGTAAACTTTGCCTGACATATTCCGTAAATTCCTCCGTAATCTATGAAATCTTTTGATCTATATATATAGATATTCTATGTAGTTAGAATACCACCCGATAGCAGGAAAATCATTTCGTATCGAAAAATCCTTTATCAAATCGTACTAAATGGAATTCGTCATCAGTTCAAGTTCCTCGAATTCCGAAATGGAATTCCACTCAAGCTTCGAAAGCAGTGTGACTGGAATGGATCAACCAATCAGCCATCATCTATTCTGGATGAATTGGGGATGGGTTCGTAGCCTCCTTAATCATTGGAGACAAGAAGAAGGCGATCCTTTCCATCCACCACATTGCCCTCTTGGCGAAGAACCTGAAGCACTTACCGGCGAACGTTCCGAAACACCATTTTCTCTCTCATTTCCAGAGTATCTCGTCACGATTATATACTACACCAAATTCTAGATCTTATTTATCCGCTCGTCCGAACCGACAATCACCCCTGTGTAATAGAAGAAGTCAACGAGCTTCGCGCTCGGGTATTGGCTTTGGAGAATATGGTGCAAAGGATACAAACACCAGCAGCAGCACCAACAACATAACCAGTACCACCATCAACAACATCAACATTACCATTACCACCACCAAAAACAACCGTATCGCAAACCTCAACTTCACAATATGTCCCATGAGCATCGACGTCATACGCCCTGTAGATACTAAGGAATACCACAACGATGAAGGATTGATTCATAACTTCATTGGGAAAACATTCTATGATGATTATGTAATTTCTAAAGTTTAGAAATTATCTATCCTAGCCTTAACAATAAATCAAATGAGTTTAATTTAATATTAACTCATTAAATCTATTTTACATCTGAAGAAATATATACATATATTTCCATAAAGACTGTAATAAAATTCTTTTGTACAAAATTGTGACATTTTTTTTTAACGGGTAGGTAATACCCGAGAGATATATAAATTCACAATTAATATGTTACATTCTTCGAATCGGATTCAGCAAATCATCCATTATACTCCCTACTTTCACAACAATATACATTCTTTTATAGAAATCAAAACAACCATACTCATTCAAAAATCTAATTACATATTATGATTTTGAAATTGCCGAATTCAATTCAAGATATAACCGGTATCATCACTCTTAGATTCTTACATCTTTCAAAGCTATACTCTGACTTCAAAACTGTGTTAGAACATCGTATGTATATTAACGATTATAATCTGTGTTCAAGCCCTTCGAAATACCTGAAGACACTTCAAATAATGAACAATCGAGATGATGATCCATCCACATGTTATCCACACTTACGTACCTTAAAAACTCTTGAAACCAAAGTCATAATTTAACACGTATCCATGTCAGACCTTTTAGCATTTACTAGCTAAAATAACTTTTCAATCCCTTCTAAAAATAGACGGTTTTGTCACAGCTCCAGCAAACCAACTTCAATTGTTCATTCGAATAAGCCTTATTATAATGATTACCCCTTCATCATTATTACCAGGGAACCTTTCATATCTCGCCACATTAGCAGTAAACTTATTAACAACATAATTGATCTTTGACTTTCTCAAAAATCTTTATATTTATCAAAACCCCATCATTTACTCATCTGCATCTTGTAACAAGAATTGCCATACGAATCATCGGGAATTAGCAATCAGTATATTGAAATCTCGCAGCATGTCTACGCCAACAATTACATGTGCCTATCTTCTGGACTTATATACTTTGAATGTGAAGTTTCTGAAAAACACCCTAAACTGCGAACTAGTTCTCGAAATGCTGATGAAGCAGCAAATACTATAAATGACCTTAACAGTAAAAAGTTTGATGATAAAGAGTAGTGTGTTGGCAAAGCTCAGAAAAAGAGAAGATTTGGTACTGAAAAATACGGATTGAGCAAACCATGAAGAAGGCTGTGGATAAATCACAATGATGAAATCTACCTTCAAAGAATCCAAATGATTCCGTGTCTGCTGAAGTCATTATCAAATACCTTACTCCTGACTCTAAACCCTTACGGACAATATTCTTCATCATCCTCTGATATTAGAAATTCTAAGATATCATCGTATCTTTCATTATAAATATCCTCCATATTTCTGAAGATATTTCCGTAATTATTCTTATCTGAAATCATTTACCTCTTCGCGCTGTCTGTATTACATCATAAAAGAAACTATTTTAGTTTCTAAATTCTGAAACTTCCGAATTTAAAATAGGAATATTTTTGAAGTAGTGTTGGGAACTGAAGCAATAACTAGTATAATATAATGACACTTGATCAACGTGATTATATTACAGTAAGTCATACTGAGTTTCTAAATGGAACGTGATGATTCACAGATCATAACGTCATTATGTGCTATGTTACACGACTCTTGTATTCTCTTTAACCTCTAAAATATCAAGAAAATATTTCTTGATGATTCGGCCTTTTTCGAGGTATTCTAGTAATTTGATAAGTCAAGATCGTGCCATTACAATTTCCTTCTTAGTACATTCACAATGTTCATTCCGAAATTCATATATGCGAATTCTGGACCATTACAAGCGGTGATTAATCGCAAGAAGAAGAAACGAAAGGACCAAACTCCGAAATAGAAATTGGGGTATAAATCGCAGCAAATAAAAGAGAGCATTAATTGGGGATGACAATGATTATAGAAAACAGAAACAGGGATATCGAAATATAAGGGAAGATATAAAGCCCAACAATAACTCAGAAACTATAAACCGTATATATCAATGCATATAGCAATATAAAGACACGGGAGAACTAAAAACACTATAAAACCAAGAGTATAGTAGAAGTAAATAGATTCTTCCAGAGGTAGATGAAAAAGAAGAACGACAGATATGAAAGTGAGGAGTATATCGAGAATCAGCACTGGATGAAGCATATAGACGAATAATTTTAAAGTAAGAATTGAGGGAGAAAGAATAGAAGGTGTGAATTAAAAGAAAACGAAGGAGGTGGATTTTTAGTGAAATATCCGACAGAAAAATCGAGATAAATTATCGCATTAAATCGAAGAGGATCATAATTTCCTTAATCGCCGAAGAATCAAATCTTATATAGATTACAAAGATTTTCTTTAATCCGAAGATCAACCGTGATGACGTGAAAAGATAAGACGAATCCCTATTTTCTCATTTCACTCTTTTACGATAGCTTTACTCATACGTTTCGAGTAATCAAATTATTTTATCCATATTTCTCAATCATGATAAAACCCTATGAATCAACTTATATTCGTCATAATAACATTCTTATTGTTAGCCATGACGACCTCGATCAAATTTCGGGACGAAATTTCTTTAACGGGTAGGTACTGTGACGACCCAGAAATTTCCAACCAAATTTAAACTTAATTTTTATATAATTCTGACTTGATAAGCAATGAATTTTAATAAATCTTGAACCTCCGGAAAGAGTTTTACACAAGCTTTTGGTCACCCTTTTATTCCGACGATTCACGAACGTCATAACTTGATTTAATTGTTTAATTGTTTAATTATTGTGTATATATATGGATTTATATATATTTAACTTGAAAATATGATAATTAAATATCTCATTAAGTATATTAACAAAGTATTATATATATAAATATATTTTCATACTACTAATTTAAAGACTTTTCAAACAATATATATGTTACTATTTAAACGACGTAATTAACTTATGTTAAAATGTATTTACATATAATGTATTACGAGTGTAAATACATCCTTACAAGTATTGAATACACTTTATAATATACCAATACATATAAAGGATAGCTATACTCGTATTTCTGTTCAATTTTCTCAAGAATTCTACTCGCATTCATACGGTATTTTTACCCGTATTATACACAGCTTCTAGAAGTATTTACTATTGGTATATACCAATAGAAATCTGCAATTATTTGTGTAATATGTCATCCATGTCCTAATCAATTTAATATGTCATTCATAACTTACTACATTTTAACTTATCTTAGATATTTTCACTAAAAGCCAAATTTTCAAGCCTATAAATAAGCACCATTTCTAACTCATTTTTACACATTCATTTTCTAAATTTTACTTCCAATTTTCACACACACTTACAAGAACTCTCTCAAGTTTTATTCTACTACTTCTTTCCAGCAACTTTACATTCTAAACTTTAGGTAAAAACTCTACTTCAACTCTTGTTTAATTCATATGTTTATAGCTATTTGTATAAGAGTTTATAAACTAGAACATAGTTTAGTTGATTCTAAACTTGTTTGAAAAACTAATCTAATCTTTCTAACTTAACTCTAATAACACTTATTTATATGTATTATGATGTTATATTAAGTTAATATAAGAACTTATAACTTGTACATATGAAGAACACCTTGAAACTTAACATATATCCTTTAATCTACATTTAGTAAAAAGCGAGCTGTTTTGGGTTGGGAATTAAAAACCTATCTTAGACTTTGAGTTTGAGGGTAAGACTTTGGAAATATGTTAATATATGTAAATAAAACTTCCAGAATATTTTTTCATGATTTTAGACAAAGTGGAAGTATTTTATCAAAAATCATATATTGGGTGGATGCCGGGATTTTTCCAAATCTGTCCACCGACATAAAAAGAGGGTAAAGCTCTAAAAATTACTACTTGGGATGAACTTTTCGAATTGGTTTTGTAAAATTGACTTCTTAAGGAATCCATAGTAATTTGATTCACTTTAAACGGAGTTGTAATGAATATTTGGCGAGCAAAATAAAATCTGCTAAAATTAACATGGTATGGACGAAATTTATATTATAAAAACTATATTAACCATATCCTTGTTAACTTTTCCTATATCCTATATATATTTGGACATGTTATCATTAGTCGAATTGTCACTAACTAAAATGACAATCCACTCTTTTTTCCTAAATCAAGCAATAAAACCCGAAATCTATTCATACCAGTCGATTTTGGTTTGATCAAATGGCGCCATCTAAAGGTACGAACAACACATTAAAACCAAGTAGCAAAACGGCATGTAAGAAAGGTGCGAGCGATGACATTCAACCACCTTTGAACAAAGGGAGCTCACCAACGGTAGAGCCACCTCAACCTCAAAAGCAATCAATCGCTCACATCAACTCCTGTGAAGCGTCTAGAGATGAGATGAATGTCTCCGATGACGAGGAGGACACATACGGGGGATCACCACCCGGTGGGGAGAGGTTGAAGCTCGGCACCCTTGGACTTAAAACTGGCAGTTCGAGAGGAATCGGGTCGTATCACAATGACACCGATCTGATCACCAAAATGATCTCAGCCGACGTCGAAAATCAAGTAATCGAAAAGCTAAAGGCCATGCTGAACGACAATGGTCTAGCAGAGAGGCAGCAATCACAAACTCTGGATGTTCTGAAGACCAACCCACTGGTAAATATCGGGGCGGGGAGCGAGGGTGTCACTAAGGCCGCCGCAAATGCATGGCTAACCAAGCTCCTTGTGCAGGCTGCACCATCGGCATATAAACACTGATGTGTGTAGAGGTGTATACGAAATAGTTATATTTTTACTACAAAATACTATTAAATACGATACAATTTTACACAAGTTATTTATTTATTTATAGAGTGGATATACCTAAACCTTGCTACAACACTTATAGGCAGTGTACCTAATCGTACAGTAGTGTAGTTTTTAGTAAGTCCGGTTCGTTCCACAGGGATCTTAGCCAAGTTTAACGCTATATTTTTAAAAACTATATTTATAAAAATATAAATATATATATAAGTAGTATTATTATTATAAAAAGGGGATTTTTACCGTTTAATGACCGGTTTGTCTATTTTAAAACTTAAGTCGCAGTTAAAACCTAATGTAAAATATTAAAAATAAATATAACTTAATTTTAAGCGTAAAGTAAATAACGATAATGAAATTGCGATAAATAAAAATGCGATAAAATAAAATTGCGATAATTAAATAGTACGATAATTAAAAGTGCAATTAAATAAAATGACAGTAAATAAAATGCGATAATTAAAAGTGCAATTAAATATGAAATAAAGGAATTATGCTCATTTAAACTTTCGTAATCAGGATGTTTGATGTGTTGATTTTAGTTTATTCCTATGGGTTAATTGTCCTTGTCCTGGATTATTCAATATGTCCATCTGGTTTTTGTCCATAACAGTCCATCAGTCATAAATATAAAGCGCGAGTGTCCTCGTCGAATTATCCTTATATCCGAAGTCAAATATTCCAACTAATTGGGGACTTAAACTGTAACAAGGTCTTAATACTTTGTTTAATAATTACACCAGGATATCGACTGCGTGTAACCCAAGGTTTTAATACTTTGTTAACAATTATGCCAAGTGTCCTTGTACATAATTCACCCCTGTTTTAATAAATCCATTAACTATTAATCCATTCCCGTGTCCGGTTAAATGAACGATTATTTGTACTTATAAATATCCCGCCCATCATGTCCAATCGAGTGTATATGGTTATTTATAGGTACGTCCAATTGTAAATCTTTATATTAAATTAACAAACTATCATTTAATTAAACAAATATAAAGCCCATTAATAGTCCATTGTCTAATTTCCACAAGTGTCGTTCTTTTGTCCAAACCCCAATTATGGTACAAAGCCCAATTACCCCGTCTTAAATATTTTAGCCCAACATCACGATTACTTCGGCTTAAATAAGTATAATAATAACTTAACTACGAGACATTAATTTAAAAAGGTTGAACATAGCTTACAATGATTAATAATAGTGTAGCGTTACACGGACAGAATTTCGACTTACACCCTTACAACATTCACTAACATACCCTTATTATTAAAATTAAAATTATAATATATATATTTATTTATACGTTGAGAGAAAGGAAAGAAAAAGATATGTTTTTGTTCGCTGAAACTCGTCGCCTTTTATAGATGTGGCCAACATTTCAGGGCCATGCGACCGCATGGAATTCCTTCTTCCTGGCCATGCGATCGCATGGCCACCTGAGACAGCTCACATTTATTGTTTGCTTCTTGCCGACGGTTTTATAAATATATATAATATATATATAATTTTTAAGAATTATTTATATATTATATTATATTTAAGTGCATAGTTAACTTGTAATTTTAGCTCCGTTGCGTCGCGTGTTGAGAGTTGACTCTGGTCCCGATTTCGAATTTTCAAATGTCCTTTCGTACTATTTAATATCTTGTATTTTGCGTTTCGCGTCTTGTACTCTTGTAATTTTGAGACGTTTCTCATCAATAATTTGAACCACTTTGATTGTACTTTATACTTTTGAGCTTTTTGGTCGTTTGCGTCTTCAATTCGTCGAATCTGTCTTTTGTCTTCACCTTTTATTATTTAAACGAATATCACTTGTAAATAGAACAATTACAACTAAAAGCTTGTCTTTCTTGAGGGATAATGCTATGAAATATATGTTCGTTTTTAGCATTATCAAATATTCTCAAACTTGAGCGTTGCTTGTCCTCAAGCAATATAGTCTTGAAATAAAAATACTGCAATCACTTCTTTATTCTTCACACTTTGTAAATCAGTGATTTTGATTTGGCGGTATGAACAATGGTAGTAACGTTGTGGTTTACAGTCCCACATGACTATGAAAATTTAGATCCTTTAGGAAATTGGATCTTTATAAAAACATTTGATCTTTTGAAAATTCAATCTAGCTTTTACCCTAGATAAGTTTTCCGGAATAACCCTTCACCGGTGTTTGCAAATTGTTTTTGTGGGTTGCGTGGATTTCAGATTTGAAAATTTTAGCTCAAAACTTGCGGTTTTGTGTCACCCACTTGCTAACCTTGTATTGAGAAAGCAACACGTCCAGTATACTTGCTCCGTATATTACCTTTCGGTAAACTACCGTCCGGTTGTAAAGGAAAGCGTTGAACAAGCTACTGTTAAGGCAATGTCTTGTGACATGCTTTTGATTATGGTCTATAACGTGTCGGATGCAATTACTATTCTTGGTAGGAGCAATAGTAAAGATCACCCTATAGTTTTTCGATCTAGCACAAGGTCCTGTCTTTGACCATGCTATGCAACCACTGTCCTTACGGTTGACACTCGATTTGGTTCAGGTGACCTAATGAATTCCAGGTGAATTTCTAGGATTTTACGTTCAATGGTAATGAACGCATTAAAAATGGGTTTTCAAAAAACAAATCGGTTTGTAATTTTTATCAAAATATTTTCTCGTTCAAGCTCGAGTTTAGATATCATTGAATTCCATGAGTTTGTAATTCTCAATCTTTAAAAGTCAATCTCAAGGATTGAGTAATATCAGTCTTAAAAGCTGATTTTTGATCTTTTAAGGAGATTATCCTTTCTGGGGATCTGATTCATTAGTCTTATCAAGCTAATTTGCACGGTGCCCTCTCCATTTTACGAGACAGATCCTCTCATGGTTATGAATAGTCTGACCACTTGGCGACCGTGTTTGATGCTGAGGTCCGTGGATTTCCAGCTGATTTTTGAGAAAACTTTTCAAGGTTTTTCGTAGACTCTACAACTGGTCAGGACGACAACTTCCTGACCTAAATCAAGAAGCGTGTGTCTTTTTCGGAAGATTTTACTTCTTTTTAATGATGGAATTGATTCATCGTGTAGATCCATCTTTTCTTTCAAATATATTATAAGAAATTGGGTAAAACTGATAAAATTGTCCAAAACAAAAGTATCTTCAGTTATTTGTACAAAAATATGTGATATATGTTTTAAATAACTTGGTAAATTTTTCCCACACTTGGCTTTTATTTTTCTTTCTTTGCCTTTTTATTGTCCTCTATTCCATTTTAAATGAATTCTAACATTTTGGGTTGTTTCTCAATTTATGTCCTTTCCGAGGTAACAATAATTTCGGTGTTAACACCTAGTTTTATCGTTCATAAATATGTATAAACATGATTTTGAATTCATTTAATTGAAAATTTTTAAAAATTTTACTAGAATTGGGTAGTCAGTATATAAGACTAGGGCTGTTCTTTATTATCAGAGAGCACTAGATTCTAATACAACTACTGCGTTACTAGTATTTTTAATGGTAACCAAGTGTATAAGTCAAAAAATTTTAAAGATCCGAAAGAATTTAACCCCTTCCCACACTTAAGATCTTGCAATGCCCTCATTTGCAAGAAATCAGTAACAATTTAAATTATTGAGGGTGATTAGCGTAGAAAAATGATTAAATTTTACCAAAGTTTCCAAACGTATTGGCGTTTGTTTGTTGAATGATAAATGGTGCACATCATTTTTTCATTCCGTCTTGTTGTTACATCACATTTATTTTTCATTTTGTCGTCAAAATTAGTAGCTTTTGCTGAACTTAATGTCAGTCTTTGAAAGTGCGCTGTTTTACCCTGTTTTGTATATAAGATAAACTACAAACATATATATAATATATATAAAAATATTTTTTTTATAAAACCTTTATTTTTTAAAACAATTTAAATGAATAATTTTTTTAAAATTTTGTTTCCTTTTACTTTAGGCAGTTTCGGTATGTTTACCTAGTCCGTCACTCGACAAAATTTAAAATTTGTCGTTTTTAAAGCGATTGTTTTAAAAGCAAAGGTTTTTAGGTTTTTTAATTTTTTTGGTATACTTTAGATTAATAATATTAAAAATAATGATAACAACATTTTTCGCCCCGTCCTTGGGTAAAGCAATTTCGGTTCCATGACCTAGTCTTCAACTTACGATGAATTTTAGAAATCATTTTTTAAACAATGAAATAAAGTAATTTTTTTGTTTTTAAATTCACACAAAAATTATATTTAAAAATGCAAATTAATTTCATACAAAACCTACAAAACAAAAATTCAGAATGGGAGGAGAAAACTAGTTCTTTAGGGTCTACTAGGGAAAGACCATACGGATTCCATTTTCGGAAACTACACGAAAACAGAATATCTAAATCTAACAGAAATATATATTACCCTAAAAAGATTCGAACCTTCCCACACTTAGTTAGTTGTGGTGTCAAAATTGTGATTAATTTCATCTTCAACTTCCATTAGATTATCTATGTAATGTTTAACTCTGTGACCATTAACTTTAAATTCAATCCCATTTAAATTTATTAGTTCTACTGTTCCGTATGGGAAAACTATTTTGACTATGAATGGTCCAGACCATCTTGATTTTAATTTTCTAGGAGATAGCTTAAATCGTGAATTGAAAAGAAGAACTCTGTCTCCTTCTTTAAATTCTTTTTAACTTTTGATTCTTTTATCATGCTATTTCTTCGTTCTTTCTTTATAGATTAACGAATTTTTATATGCTTCATGTCTTAATTCTTCTAATTCGTTTAGTTGACTTAACCGTAGACGTCCGGCTTCATGTAAATCAAGATTACATGTCTTCAAAGCCCAAAATGCTTTGTGTTCAATTTCTACTGGAAGATGACATGCTTTTCCGTAAACGAGTCTAAAAGGTGTGGTTCCAATTGGAGTTTTGTAAGCTGTTCTAAAAGCTCAGAGTGCATCCTCTAATTTCATGGACCATTCCTTCGAATTTGATCCTACGGTTTTCTCTAGGAATAGTTATAAATAATATTTGATCCATATTATTTATATTCTAAATGAATTTGATCCATAGTTATAAAAAATTTGATCCAAAAATTTTTAAAAATTTTTAACTAAATGAATTCAAAATCATGTTTATACATATTTATGAACGATAAAACTAAGTATTAATACCGAAATTATCGTTACCTCGAAAAGGACATAAATTGAGAAACAACTAAAACGCATGAATTTATTTATTAAGATATAAAAAGACGCATAAAAAATGCCAAGTGTGGGGAGAATGTACCAAGTTATTCAATTAAAAACTATCTATCACATGTTTCTCTAAAGTTTATAGTAGATGCTTTTGTTTTGGACTAAATTAACTGTTTTACCCGGTTTACTGTAATATATTTGAAAGAGAGATGGATCTACAAGATGAATCAATTCCAGCATTAAAAGGAAGTAAAGTCTTCCTAAAAACACACGCGCTTCTTGATTTAGGTCAAGAAGTTGTCGTCCAGATCAGCTGTAGGTTGGCGAAAAATCTAGAAAAGTCATCACTAAAATCAGCAGAAAATCCACGGACCTCAGCATCAAACAGGGTCGCCTAGTGGTCTGACTTATCCTAACCATGAGAGGATCTGTCTCGTAAAATGGGGAGGGCGTCGTGTAAATTAGCTTGATAAGACTAATGAATCAGACCCCCAGAAAGGATAATCTCCTAAAAGATTAAAAATCAGCTTTTAAGCCTGATATTACTCAATCCTTGAGATTGACCTTAAAGATTGAGAATTACAAACTCATGGAATTCGATGATATCTAAACTCGAGCTTGAACGAGAAAATATTTTGATCAAATTAAAACCGATTTGTTTTCTAAAAACCTATTTTCAATGCGTTCATTACCATTGAACGTAAAATCTTAAGAATTCACCAGAATTCATTAGGTCACCTGAACCAAATCGGGTGTCAACCGTAAGAACGGTGGTTGCATAGAATGGTCGGAGACAGGACCTTGTGCCAGACCGAAAAACTATAGGGTGATCTTTACTATTGCACCTACAAAGGATAGTAATTGCATCCGACACGTTTTAGACCATGAACAAAAGCATGTCACGGTACATTGTCTTAACAGTTGCTTGTTCAACGCTTTCTTTTACAACCGGACGGTAGTTTACCGAAAGGTAATATACGGAGCAAGTATACTGGACGTGTTGCTTTCCTAATACAAGTTTAGCAAGTGGGTGACACAAAACCGCAAGTTTTGAACTAAAATTTTCAAATCTGAAACCCACCAAACCCACAAAAATATTTTGCAAACACCGGTGAAGGGTTATTTCGGAAAACTTATCTAGGGTAAAAGCTAGAATGAATTTTTAAAAGATCAAATGTTTTCATAAAGATCCAATTTCCTTAAAGGATCTAAATTTTCATAGTCATGTGGGACTGTAAACCACATCGTTACTATCATTGTTTATACCGCCGTATCAAAATCACTGATGTATAAAGTGTGAGAATAAAAAAAGTGATTCGAGTGAAGTGTGATTTAATTTCAAGTTCTGTATTGCTTGAGGACAAGCAACGTTCAAGTGTGGGGATATTTGATAATGCTCCAAATGAACATATATTTAGTAGAAATATCCTTCCAATATGTAAAGCTTTTAGTTGCAATTGTTCTATTTTTATGTAATATTCGTTTAAATAAATAAGTGCGAAGACAAAAGGCGAAAACGACGATTTGAAGACGCAAACGTCCAAAAAGCTCAAATGTACAAGATACAATTCAAGTGGTTCAAATTATTGATGAGAAACGTCTAAAAATTACAAGAGTACAAGCCGCGAAATGCAAAGTACAAGATATCTACGTGTACGAAAGGACGTTCGAAAATTCAGAACCGGGACATAAACCGGGCGTAAATGCGCGACGCAACGGACTTAAATGTCAAGTCAACTATGCACAAGAATAAAATATAATATATAAATAATTATATAAATTATTTATATATTATATATATATATAATAAATATGTCGACAAAGCTAGGATCCAAAATTTGGTGAGCTGGAATCCGAAGCTCCGCACTCGAGGAGCTGTAAAGGGTAAAAACTCCGCACTCGCGGAGCTGTCTGTTTCAGAAATGGCCTATAAAAGCCATCGAATTCAGCCGAGAGAACACACCATCAATCTATCTCTCTGTCTATAATATATATTATATATAATATAAATATAAATATTAGTTTAGTTTTATATTAGATTAGTTTAGTTAATGTAACGGTTAATTACGGGTTTTGAAGTCGAAATTATGTTCGTGTAACGCTACGCTATTATTAATCATTGTAAGTTATGTTCAACCTTTTTAAATTAATGTCTCGTAGCTAAGTTATTATTATGCTTATTTAAATTGAAGTAATCATGATGTTGGGCTAAAATATTAAAGACGGGGTAATTGGACTTTGTACCATAATTGGGGTTTGGACAAAAGAACGACACTTGTGGAAATTAGACTATGGGCTATTAATGGGCTTTATATTTGTTTAATTGAATGATAGTTCGTTAATTTAATATAAAGATTTACAATTGGGCGTACCTATAAATAGCCATATACACTCGATCGGACACGATGGGCGGGATATTTATAAGTACTAATAATCGTTCATTTAACTGGACACGGGAATGGATTAATAGTCAATGGAATTATTAAAACAGGGGTGAATTACATACAAGGAAAATTGTTGTAATTATAGTTTAAGTCCCCAATTAGTTGGAATATTTGACTTCGGATATAAGGATAATTTGACGAGGACACTCACACTTTATATTTATGACTGATGGACTGTTATGGACAAAAACCAGATGGACATATTAAATAATCCAGGACAAAAGACAATTAACCCAGGATAATTAATTAAAATCAAAAAGTCAAACATCATGATTACGGAAGTTTAAATAAGTATAATAATTTTATCTTATTTCTTATCGCATTTTATTTTACGCACTTAAATTATCATCATTTATATTTTTCATTAGGTTTTAATTGTGACTTAAAATATAAAATCGATAAACCGGTCATTAAACGGTAAAAACCCCCTTTTATAATAATAATAATACTACTTATATAATTATTTACAAATATAGTTTTAAAAAAATATAGCGTTAAACTTGGCGAGTTCCCTGTGGATGAACCGGACTTACTAAAAACTACACTATTGTACGATTAGGTACACTGCCTATAAGTGTTGTAGTAAGGTTTAGGTATATCCATTCTATAAATAAATAAATATCTTGTGTAAAATTGTATCATATTTAATAGTATTTCCTTGTAAAAATATAACTATTTTGTATACACCTCTACGCACATCAAGTATTTTTGGCTAAATTTAGAAAATAAGCCAAGTATATAACCCGAGAGAATTTATAACCCTTCCCCACACTTGAGATCATGCAATTCCCTCATTTGCATAAAATCAGACTATAATTATAAATTCATGAGGGTGATTAGTGTAGAAAAGTGATTGAAAATACCCAGTTTGTAATTACAAAGCTCGTCGAATGATAGATGGTGCACCTCATCGTTCATTCCTTCTTGTTTTATCACACATGTTTTTCTTCAAAAACGGTTGCTTTTCTGAACTGTTTGCTAATATTTTAAAATGCATCTTTTACCCTTACTCATCATGCATGTTTATTAACGAGTTATGCACTAACCCGAACCCCTATTTTAACGTTAAGTGGGGTTAGACTTTCTCACACTTTAGCTGACGACATGTGAAGTTGGTAGAATAAGTTCCACGAATTAAAATAGTGAGCCAGTTATTTACATCTCGGGTGGTATAAAATATATCAATGGGTTTAAAGTTTAGACCCACCCGATTGTCACTACTTAATTCTTTTTTAAGTGTAGCTTTTAGTAAATGGATATATCTCTTTTCTGGTTCTTGGTCAAATGGATCGATATACACCGACATACATACTATAGGGTGGACAATTCCTAACATTTCCTTCCGTTTATTCTCGGGGTAAAAGTTTTCACCTCTATTACCCAATTGGGTGAAATCCGAGGTGTCAATATCTATTACAGCTCGTAGTTCATCTTCGGTGGATGACTTTTCTATTGAGAATATTGGGTTGGAAGGTTGTGGAATGGTGAATTTCGGGATCGAAGCAAATTCTTCTTCTTTAACGGTTCTTATTGGTTCCACTATTTTGGTCTCGGGTGTAAAATTTTTAACGTTATCGTTTTCCCAAGAGTACCAATTTGTCACCCTTACTTCTTCTTCATTCATTGATGGATCGATGATTTCGTCGGTAGATGCTAATGTGTCGATATGTTGTGAAATTGGTAAAGCTGAATAAAAAGTATCATCGGGATAATTGGTGATTTCGGAGCTCTCGAATTCATCAAAATTCGATGATATGAGATTTCCTTGCACAATACTCCTCAGATCAACAGGTGTGTAATCTGATAGAGTTTCAGCTTGCCGATTTACAAACTCTCTCATTTGTTCATTTTGAGCATCGAGTTCTTCGAGTTTGATATTCATATTATCTAAAAGATTTTCAGACACATAATTTTCCTCGTCTTCTGGTTGTTGAGTTTGGAAATATTCTTGGGAATAATCCTAATTTGAATTATATTTTTCATAATCGTTCCATTCAGGTTCCGTGGGTGCGTAATTTTCCATAGGAACGTAATAAAAACATTCCCATGTAGAGTGATAATCTCCACATATTTCACAACCAGTTATTGTTTCGTCATTCGTGATCCAAGATTGACCGAATGAATTTTCATCAACATTCGTTTGAGAGTATTGATTTAATTGATTTCGCTTGTCAGAAAGAGTTTCCAACATATTCTCAAAATTTTCCATAATACACTTTTTACCAAATTTTAGCTACAATGTGGTGCATTTACTAATTATCCTATTAGTTATAAAACTAAAAATTATATAAGTTATCAAATTAATATACTTTTCTGCTTTTGCCCACGTTTTGAATAGCCAATTGATGCAGCAGGTAGCCAGGACCCTTTAAATCGGAAGCCCACAACTCGCCACTAACAAATCCAACTATTACTACGAACCAGAAAATTGGCATCTATTAATTTAATTGCTTAAAATAATTTTTTTTTCGAAATTTATAGAAAATAAAGATAATTATATGTCCTAAAAACTAGAGTGGAAATGAAAAAGTGCGTCGAAAAATAAGAAGTCGAAAAATAAGAAGTCGAAAAATAATAATAAGAAAGTAAAGCGTTGAAACTTAAAAGTCTAAAAACTAAAAATTAAAAATTGTGTCTAAAGGTATTAAAGCTTAAAGGAATTCTATATCCAAAAAGGTAATAACTTAATTAGTACTAAAATTTATAAACTGCGTCGCAAAATTCTAAAGTGCCTAAATTCTAAATCTAAAGAAAAAGCACTTAAAGGATTTTTACGGCAAAGTCTAAGAATCTAGAAGTATAAAAATAACTACGGCAAAACTAAACTTAAAACTAATTATAAACGACAAATATAAAAATTACGAATTAAGCGATATAAATATACAATTTATAAAAAAAAAACTAAAAAGATAAAATTACAATTTTTATAAAAATATTATTTTTATATTATTATTATATAAAAATATTAATCTATATTTTTAATAATAATATTGAAACTTAAAATTACTAATTATATATTAAAACTAAATACAAATTAATAATATTTAAATTAAAACCCTAATTAAATTAAATAATAATAATAATAATAATAATAAAAACCCTACGTAATTAATGCATCAGGTCAGGCCTGTCAGACACCCCATGCGATCGCATGGGGTTTTGGCTTTTAATCCATGCGATCGCATGGAACACGAGTCCAGGTTTTTTTTTTTAATTATATACAATTATATTTTTACAAATATATATTAAAAATATAGCGTTTCGCCGAGTCCCCGGCAGCGGCGCCAAAAACTAGTTACAACAAGCAGTGTACCTAATTTCATGGACCATTCCTTCGGATTTGATCCTTCGAATTTGATAATGCTAAAAACGAACATATATTTCATAGCATTATCCTTCAATAAAGACAAGTTTTTAGTTGCAATTGTTCTATTTATAAGTGATATTCGTTTAAATAATAAAAGGTGAAGACAAAAGATAGATTCGACGAATTGAAGACGCAAACGACCAAAAAGCTCAAAAGTACAAAGTACAATCAAAGTGGTTCAGATTATTGATGAGAAACGTCTCAAAATTACAAGAGTACAAGACGCGAAACGCAAAATACAAGATATTAAATAGTACGAAAGGACGTTCGAAAATCCGGAACCGGGACCAGAGTCAACTCTCAACGCGTGACGCAACGGAGCTAAAATTACAAGTTAACTATGCACATAAATATAATATAATATATAAATAATTCTTCTTGATGTGCGTAGAGGTATATATAAAATAGTTATATTTTTACAAGGAAATACTATTAAATACGATACAATTTTACAAAAGATATTTATTTATTTATAGAATGGATATACCTAAACCTTGCTACAACACTTATAGGCAGTGTACCTAATCGTACAGTAGTGTAGTTTTTAGTAAGTCCGGTTCGTCCACATGGAACTCGCCAAGTTTAACGCTATATTTTTTTAAAACTATATTTGTAAATAATTATATAAGTAGTATTATTATTATAAAAGGGGGTTTTTACCGTTTAATGACCGGTTTGTCGATTTTAAAAATTTAGTCGCAGTTAAAACCTAATCTAAAATATTAAAAATAAATATAACTTAATTTTAAGCGTAAAGTAAATAATGATAATGAAATTGCGATAATTAAAAGTGCAATTAAATAAAATGACAGTAAATAAAATGCGATAATTAAAAGTGCAATTAAATATGAAATAAAGGAATTATGCTTATTTAAACTTCCGTAATCATGATGTTTGACGTGTTGATTATAGTTTATTCCCATGGATTAATTGTCCTTTTTCCTGGATTATTCAATATGTCCATCTGGTTTTTGTCCATAACAGTCCATCAGTCATAAATATAAAGTGCGAGTGTCCTCGTCAAATTATCCTTATATCCGAAGTCAAATATTCCAACTAATTGGGGACTTAAACTATAATTACACCAACTGTCCTTGTATATAATTCACTCCTGTTTTAATAAGTCCATTGACTATTAATCCATTACCGTATCCGGTTAAATGAACGATTATTAGTACTTATAAATATCCCGCCTATCGTGTCCGATCGAGTGTATATGGTTATTTATAGGTACGTCCAATTGTAAATCTTTATATTAAATTAACAAACTATCATTTAATTAAACAAATATAAAGCCCATTAATAGCCCATAGTCTAATTTCCACAAGTGTCGTTCTTTTGTCCAAACCCCAATTATGGTACAAAGCCCAATTACCCCGTCTTAAATATTTTAGCCCAACATCAAAATTACTTCGGCTTAAATAAGAATAATAATAACTTAGCAACGAGACATTAATTTAAAAAGGTTGAACATAACTTACAATGATTAATAATAGCGTAGCGTTACACGGACAGAATTTCGACTTACACCCTTACAACATTCGCTAACATACCCTTATTATTAAAATTAAAATTAAAATTATAATATATATATTTATTTATACGTTGAGAGAAAGGAAAGAAAAAGATATGTTTTTGTTCGCTGAAACTCGTCGCCTTTTATAGATGTGGAGAGCATTTCAGGGCCATGCGACCTCATGGAATTCCTTCTTCCTGGCCATGCGATCGCATGGCCAGCTGGGACAGCTCACATTTGTTGTTTGCTTCTTGCCGACGGTTTTATAAATATATATAATATATATATAATTTTTAAGAATTATTTATATATTATATTATATTTATGTGAATAGTTAACTTGTAATTTTAGCTCCGTTGCGTTGTGCGTTGAGAGTTGACTCTGGTCCAGGTTCCGGATTTTCGAACGTCCTTTCGTACTATTTAATATCTTGTATTTTGCGTTTCGCGTCTTGTACTCTTGTAATTTTGAGACGTTTCTCATCAATAATTTGAACCACTTTGATTGTACTTTGTACTTTTGAGCTTTTTGGTCGTTTGCTTCTTCAATTCGTCGAATCTGTCTTTTGTCTTCACCTTTTATTATTTAAACGAATATCACTTGTAAATAGAACAATTGCAAATAAAAGCTTGTCTTTCTTGAGAGATAATGCTATGAAATATATGTTCGTTTTTAGCATTATCAAACACTCCCTGTCACAACCCGCCGTCCAGGGAACTGCACTTGAGAATCTGTTCACCCTAATCACCGGTAACAAAGCAAAGCGATCGGTTGAGATGTCAGCTACTATCCAAAAGCTTTGCGAATGGATCGCCGGCTGTATACTCCCTGCTAACATCGTCATACCGGTCACTTTGGGGGTGTGCAATGGCACTACCGACCTGGACAATTTCCTGCAAATCTTTGAGGGCGCCATGAAAACCCAACATTGGAGTGATGAGGTAGCGTACCATCTCTTTCCGACTGTCCTACAGTCGGCTGCCAGGGAATGGTTCGCCAAATTACCACTAAATGGAATCACATGCTTCGCAGACTTGTGGGAAAAGTTTCTCATGCAATATAAGAACCTCCATTGACACACGTATACACACCTGTATGCTCATGAAATACAAATGTACCGGGGAGATAAAATTGAAAGCTTCATCACAAGGTATATGCTGGAGTATCAAAAAATCCCAGGGCTCCCGGAAACACATCAGATTTCCGGATTCATAACATGCCTGGACAAATATGCACACCCATCGCTTGTTTCTAAACTCCGGTGGAACATCCCAAGTACATTTGCAGATGCTGTGACGGTAGCAAGGCAATACCAACACTCTGGAAGTGAAAGACAGGCTGGGTATCACCGGGACGAAAAGAAAAGAGAAGAGGAAAGGAGAAGTGACAGCATGCACCGTCATGATAGCAGCAGACACATTGAAAGCCATCATAAAAGCCACAACAGCCATAGCAAAAGCCATGACAGCCATAGGCTTGATAAGAGCGGTCGAAGACCATATGATAAGGGATCCCTAATTAACAGCCTTTCCAAAACTCCAAGGGAGATATTGTTAACGGAGCCCGTAAAGGTAAAGTTCACCCCTCCGGCACCATTAGAAAAGAGGGATGGTCAAAAGTCAGACAAACACTGTGAATTCCACGAAGAGAATGGTCATGACACCGACGGATGCAAAGCGCTTATACGTGAAATTATCACCAAAATCAAGTCAGGCGAACTTAATCACTTGTTGTCAGGTCCAAAGTTCAAAAAGGCAGACCCCAATAAAACATTCAGTTGGCAAAAGGAAGATGGTAAGAAGCTTGAGAAGGCCAAATATAAAGTTGTCATTAACATGATCAACATCGAGAAGGACGAGTTTGCCCCCACAAAGCTCCTAAAAAGATGCTAACATCACATTCTCGGGATTATCAGCGCGATACTCTAGGGATGAACTGGTAGTAATTATCGGCTTGATAGATGGATTCCCGGTCAGCGAAATGTACACTGACACGGGAAGTGAAGTTGAAGTCTTATATTCCCATTGCCTTTCAAAGCTCCCAAAGTGTGTTGGAAGGAAGATGAGACAATCTAATGCTATCATTTCTAGGTTCACGGGTTTCAATGAAGAACCCATAGGTAGACTCAAGGCAACAGTCAGATTGGGTACTCAACCCTACCTCCGTAGTGAAGTAATTGACTTTTATGTCGTCAAATTTGTGACTACCACAAATGTGATACTAGGAAGATAGTTCTTCAGGAAGTTCAATACAATAGCCTCTACCGCTCATGGTATACTCAAACTCCCAACCCGGCGAGGTGTGGCAACGGTTCAATCCACCGGACACCCTTTCCCTGGGAATGAGTGCATTCGAGGTAAGCAATGTGCCGAATCATGGAAGACACCACATGTCATGGAGGAAAAACGTGTATATGTTCTTGAAAGGCTAACTTTTTTCTCCTCATCGGCACACTTCAGTGGTAAAAATCCAGTCATCGTCAATAAGGTGGAAAAGGTAGTTGCCGGCTGGCGTCGCTGGCCAGGATAGGAAAAACCATTTAATGGTGTGTACGAAAAGGCTGAACCCTTCAATTAGATACCCAAACGTTCCAGGACTGAAAGTTGTGAGAGCTCCAACCGAGACAAGACAACGGTTGAAGGGAACAAAAGTGGCTAAGTGCAATAACTGAGATTTAGATGGATATCGTGATTGAAACTGATCACTTCAACTCATGGTTATCTTGATATTTATGTCTTTTTCTCCTAATAAAGAGCCTATGTATGTTTTTTCCTTTTTAGGAATGAATAAAAGAATTTTACCGTTTACAATAACTTAGTCATTATGTTATTTACAACGATGTTCACATAATAATAACCGGCTAGCGGCAGACGGATTCCAGCATCCACATAAGTCTCATGCAAGTTATTTTATACCCCCTTAAGAGGTGATTGTCTAGCCCTCGTTGGTACAAGTTTATATTGATATACAGCCAATGAGTAGATGGCATAAACACGCGTGACTGCACGGTGTACACGCCAAAACTAATACAAATGTAGTCTAGACCTACATATGAAGATATGAACTAGTTCAACTGAAGAAAATTCATCACAAAATACTTGAAATTAAAACTTTCATTAATTACACATGACTTCATTACAAGTTCCTTCAAAAATACACAATAATGTGCAGTACTATAAACTAAAAATTAAAATCTAAGAGTTCTTGCACGGTTGTACCATCATCAGCGTAAATATCCTCAAAACTGCCAAAACGGATCTTCGCCAAGGCCTTTTGAGCAGCCTGGAGCTCCTGCGCAGCAGCCGGATTAACCTTCCCGGCAATATCTGAATGCAAGGGGACGGCCCCACTAACATGATGCTTCTGCATCATCCAAAAGGCACGGGTAAAATTGGTCGCCCCAAAGCTATCTAAATAAGCCTAAAAGGGTGACTTCACGATGGACGAATTGATATCCTTCCTCAAAATAGAAGAAAGACCACCCCGCAATCGTTTACACTCTTCCAGGGCCGCCTCCTTGGTAGCAACAGCAGCAGCAATCTCATTATCCTTCTCCCCTACCACTCGGACAAGCTCATCCTTGGCAGCCCTCACCTGGGTCTTCAAGCTCTTAACAGCTTCCCGGGCCATGGGTGCCTGAGATAGCTCATCACGGGTGGTTTTTAGCTGGCACTCCAGGTCCGCCACCTGCTCTTCTCGGTCAAAACCGTCCAGAAAAAGTGTATTAATCACCATGAGTGCCCGGGCTCGGACAGCCTTGGAGTCTTCCCGGGGGAGGACAGAAATTGCTTTGCGAAAGGACGAAGAAGACCCCTTCTCCAAAACACTCTTACACAGGGGTAATCAATATCCAGCTGAGAGAAGGCACAGACAAGATCATCCCCTGCAGAAATGTTGAAGTGAAGGTCATCAAAGCTTTCTAAGGTAAACTGTTCACCCTTTCCACCCAAATTTATGGGCTCCGTCTCGGTTGTACCGGCACCAACAGACGGCTCGGCAACAGCTGCAAAACAAATATTTTTAAACGAAAGTTAAGCATGAGACAAGTCAAAATATTGGGTAAGATTGGTTAATCGAAACAAGACAGTTACCTTTGGCCTTCTTCCGTAGTTAGGGAAGATCGTGAATCCTCCTCTTCACCACTGTGTGCCCCTCCGGCACATCCGGGCCCGGAAGAATCAAGTCGGCGTCATCGCTGGCATTCTGCTCCAGGTCCTGGGGGCGACATCCGGCTCAGCTCCTGGATCAACCGGGGCACTATCCACCTGGATCTCTGCCAGGTCAACAAAAGCCATCGCAGTATCAAAATCCATTAATGTTGTATAAACATCAAAAACAAACGAGGTCAGTATACGATTAATAAACTAGGCGATGTAGCAGCTGGCTAGGATCAGTCTTCACCTGCTTCATTAAAACGAAGGACAGGCTTGGTATTTGGATCTGGCCATTGGTGGCTAACTCCTCCCAAAACAAGCATGGCCTCCGGGTACGGCCGTTGGGGAAACTTGAACTCCCGGATGGCTAATATGCATGCTTTCTCGGCAGCATTCAGATTCGGGATTTTATTAGTCCCCTTTTCACATCGACTGCCCATTCGCAGCACTCAACTAATCGTGGCGGTAGGCCTTTACTGTCGACAAAAAAATAAAGACTCCCGCCACTCCTTTAATGAAGCATCCATGTCTCCGGTAAAGTTGAACAACGCTCTCCGTTTAATGGTAAACCATCCAATCTCAGACCTTGAGACAAAGAAACAAAACTGAAACATGCGAACGGTAGGAAGAATATGATAATGATTAAGGTACATCTCCTACATTACCAATTTCTGGTACGCATGGGGATGTACCTGAGCAGGTGCTATTCCATAGTGAGTAAAGAATTGGTACAAGAATTCAGAATAGGGCAACCAAAAATTGCCTAGGTTAATGGTTGCACCATAAATGGTAACCATGCCCGTAGGAGGCATATGGGCCCGGTGAATGGCATCAGGCACCCTCAAAGTATAGCGGGTCAAAAACGGGTACTTTTGTACCATTTTGTCAAGATATCCATCGCACACTTGACTCATGATACCACTAACATCTACAGAAGGTTTGGAAGAAGATTCGGGAGCACTAATAGAAGTAGAAGACTGATCTGCCATATATATACGAAAATACAAAAAAGCAAAGCAATAAAAAGAGGGAAACAGAAAAGGTACCTTCTTTCGTAAAAAAGTGTTGGTTTTTGGAGAAGAAACGTTTAGGGTACGAAGGCTGTAAAAAGTGAAAATATCGGAAAAGGGAAGCTATTTATAGGTTTCAAGAAAAATTGATCTAACGGCTCAGATCAAAAGATGGATCAGCAAAATCAATGATTAAAATTTCAAAAAGAAGTCCCTCGAACGACGTTAAAAAAGTTGAAAAATTGAAAAAACACAAAAAGGGGGCGTATTTGCAGAAACTGTCTTTTCACCCTGACAAACATTAAATGCACATCCAATCGGAAGCATGGCTTCGTTTTACAAAGTTTGACGACGATACCAGTTCCGGTTACCACCATCAAACTGGGGGGACATAATGATACGCATAATGATCTGTCTCAAAACAAACAAGCATCCCAACAAGGATCTTACCCAGCACCGTCTATCCCGGAAGACGGACCCTTTCCCAACATACATTCGGCATCATCTCAGCAACTTTACCACGCAAATGAATGGCTAGACTGAGAGCCCGGATGACATACACGTAACTGGCATCATGTATCCAGTCATGATGATTATAACCGTGAAGAAACACGGAATAAATAGAAAGCAAAACCTTCCTGGCTAGACTGAGAGCACCGTGATGTCTTAGCCGGAACCAACATGCCACCGGTACTGTCACCACTTCCCGGTTCAGTATTCCAACCCGACATAAAGACACCTTCCCGGGTCAAACACGTAGTCCCGGAGAAAGTGCACTGTCCCAGAACATACACTTCATCCCGGAACAAGCATGTAAGCAAGTTGCATGCCATGTCAGTCCACGAATCTAAGAAAGTTTGTTAGGATCTGCTCGATTATTCCCATGAAAGGGACAGGTGCCACGACACCCCTCAGGATTGGCAAAGTTCGTTACAGCCATGAAAGGGACATGTGCCACGTTATCATTCCCTTACAATATCTATAAATATGCTAACAAGATCATTCATTCGTAACAACACTTGATGCAATAATGTTACTCTGACCAAATCAACTACGGTAGCATTACTCCAGTCGTCAGCTCTATTTCGATCAATGCACCGATCATCGTCGAAATTAATCCCCACTCTTAGATATTAACTTATTCAATTCCAATCAAATAAGGTTAATCTGATCGATTGTTTTACGCCCTTGGAATCCAGATTCCAAATCGGGGTTCGCACAATTATTGGAATTAAAACATTCGACTCACTCTTTTTTCCCAAATCAAGTAATCAAACCCGAAATCTATTCATACCAGTCAATTTTGGTTTGATCACTTAGCTTCCTCTATGTGGGGATTTTAGATGGTATTTCTAGGTAACCTTCCTTGTGGTCGGGTTTCAAGGCGTTGTGATAACTGTCTGAGCTGCATTTCTAGACTTTTGAGCGAGCTAACTGATTTCTCATTAGTATCTCCATCTTGTCTAGTCTAGACACAGTTCTCTGATTTAGTTGTTGTTGTCCTTGGATGAACTGTGTCAACTAATCATCAGTTCCGAGAGTAGGGTTGGTTACTTTTGTAATCTGGATGGTTGGGGAATTTTCCTCACCTGGTGGACCAGTGAGTGGAAGTGGTTGATCGTAGGTCAATTAAGATTGTTGGGGTGGAAAAAGTGGGTAACGATAGCGAAAAGGCTGATTGTTTCTTTAGAATTGGTTAACCCTAGGTTGTTGATTGAATCCAGGATTTGATTGATGAACTGGGTATTAGACATAACAGACTGAACCGTCAGGGTTCTCGTACTCAACTTGATATTCTTCAGTGAGTTGTGGGTTGGTACAATTAACACAGGCCTGGACCTGGTTAACTTGCTGCGGCTGCGTCTTCAATTCTTCGAGTTATTTAGCAAGAGATTCTATCTTATCTGTGAGAGATTTGATGGCCTCCGTTTGATTATTAAGTGCGGAGAGTGGTGCAGATGATGAAGTTGTTTCACCACTGTTCCAGTCATGATGATGCATTGTCATGTTCTCGAGCAACTCCCATGCTTCGTCTGTGGTTTGGTTCATCAGATTTTCTTGAGCTGCGGCATCGATCGTCATCCTATGATTTACCGTAAGACTATTGTAGAAGGTACATATTTGGGCTGACCGTTCTAACTGGTGATTAGGGCATTTCTTCAGCAGGGTTTTGAATTACTCCCATGCAGTGTAAAGAGATTCATCATAACTTTGTTTAAAGTTAATGATGTCATACTTGAGCTTGGTTTGTTTAGAAGGAGGGAAATATTTGATTAGGAATTTTGTAGCCATCTCCGTCCATGACATGATGGAATCTTTTTTCAGTCCTTCAAATCATGTTTGTGCATGATGAGTGAGAGAATATGGGAACAAGTATAGCCGGACTATATATTGTCCTATCCCTGGCTATTTGTAGGAGTTCGAAAGAGATATGAATTTATCAAGGTGAGAGTTAGGATCGTCATTCGGTAGTCCATGAAATTGATAGCCATTTTGGATGAGCTGTATAATGTGATGTTTTAACGCGAACGAGTGTTCTTGAATCTCTGGGAATCTGATTGGTCCTCCTCAACCTTCAATAGAGGTTTTAGTGTTTTCTGCTAAAGTAATGCGTAATGCCATTTGAATTCTGATTCGTGCTTCCTTGCATGCTTTAGAGATTATTGCGTCAGAATCAGGTACGAATAACAACGGCCCTGGTCTAGATCGGGTTTGGGTCATACACTGGGTATGCCTTTTTGTTTTTAATTTTAAGCAGATAAGCTAAGTTCCTAATTTAATCTAGAGTAATCTAAGGTAATTTAATCTAATTCTAAGGTAATCTAAGGTAATCTAATTATCTTAAGTTTAGATATGTTTTTGGTTCTTGCCACTGATTCCCAGGTATTTCGATAACAGAGCTTTGCACGAACTACTCAACAAACCAAGTGGCCAGGCAGACTGTGGAGAGGAAGGATCCTTTTGGTTCCAATATAAGTGGAGACTGTTCGGAAAATCCAACAACCAAGTCCGTGTAAAATTGTCTTTCTTAGACACCATTAAATGCTTGTGAATGAGTTTGATAAACGCAGTATTGTCTGATACCAATTCTCCGACAGCGGCGCCAAAAACTTGTCGCTCCTTGATATGGCTGAAATGGACGGTTTTGTTTATGCGGTGTCGTTAAGTCGCAAGGCGTCAGAATCAACTACCAAGAGAAGGAGCTATAGTTTTAAATTTATATTTAGCGGGGCCTAAATCTTACTACTCCTTATTATGAGTAAGGGAAGTATGACCTAGGGTCATATTTTTGAGATATCAGTAGAATAGAACCTATATTTAAAGCTTAAGATAATTCTAAAGTGCAGGAGGAGTGGTTTCTTACCTAATTTTTAGTTTTTCCAGTGCATGCTATGATTTCGTCAGTTACTTTGTCGGAATTATGGAATGCTGGCTCATGGATAGGCAGTAACCTTGTATTTACTACACTAGTCCTAAACGCCCCTGTCATAAGACATGTCACTGGGTAATACGATAGGCTTGAAGATTCTGAATAGACAGCAATATCCCTTACCCCTGACGCCCGTGCAGTCTGACTATAGGCATACACGTTCAGACGGCTTATCCAATTGAGCGACTCGGTTTGGTGATGTATTAACATTCCACTATGGTCTAAACTTTCTTAAGCATAATAGGATACAGGGTTTTCCATATCTGAGAGACGTGATGTACCTCGATGTTTTCGTTAATTATTGGGTTTAAAAAGATAGTTAGGCCCTTAAAAGAGTTCAACCATAAAGAACACCATGGCCAACAAGTAAGGTTGACTTCCATGAACACGTTCGGTTATCCTAACGGTCCAATCCTTTATGTGTTCGAACAAACAGTTCCTTAATTAACCAAGAATCCCTCAAGCGGGGTGCAATGCTTGAGACCACGTTATGGTGAAGTGTACTAATCAGCACTAACCGGGTTTCATGGCCTTACTTAGCAGAGTAACATCTTACAATAACCGTTGTGCTTCAGCTTGCACGTATGAATTTTATATGCTTGGTGACTACACTAGCACGGTCTAGGACCGACAATGTACTAGGGGTCTAGTTAGATGTTTCACTACGAAAGAGTCCTCGGTCGGAATCCAAGGCTCGGTACACTTAATACAATCGGTGTGCCTCAGTCAAACTTACGTTGTATCTGATAGACTTCTCTTACCAATGGGTGACACAGATAGTGTACTCTAAATCGGGGTTCACGACTTCCCAATAACAGAGCCAATAACTATGTTCTATTAGTTAAAAAAGCGATTGAGTTCAAAGCATAATCAGAAATCATCTTGATAACATACACAAGCCATAATATAATTTCGGCATTATAACTGACTACAATATAAAGATAACTACGCGCTAATCATGGCAACGATATCACAAAGCATAATAATGGAATGCATTATGTAAAGACAAAGGATAGAAGTACCAGTAGATTAAACGAGTTCTGAATACAAAAGTGACAACTTCAAACTCCATACCGCTCCTAATACAATCTTCGGCATTCTTCTCCGGGTACTACGTTTCCCGCACGGAGTTGAAGACCTTGAACGTATGACTAATATTGTAGAAAGATAGAGAAAGAAGTGAATTGAAGTGTGTGTTGAAATAAATGACAAAGACCCTTTTGAATAAGCTTGAATTTTACCTGTAAATGGCTCGCAGGCCATTTGGCAAGCCATTTGGCAGGGGCCGTTTGCAGGGGCCGTTTGCCAGACCAGCCCGTTTGCTGTGGCCATTTGACTTGGGCATGTAGCAGGTCAATTGCCATAATGGAAGGCCGTTTGGCAGCCCGTTTAGCTTGCTGATTCGCTGGATCGTAACTTTATTTCTTGTCTTTCACCGTTTTTGCTCTAGAATCTTCGTTTTAGCTCCGATTTCCTTGATTCTTCTTACACTGTCTTTGTAATCACTTGTTCTTCAATTTTAACTGACGAAGCAGGTATTTTGGCGATAAAGTTTGGAACTTTATTGTTTTTGGGCCTTAATACCGAGGTGAAAACGTGACTTTTTAGCCGATATCAGTAGGGCATGATCCCAGCAACCATGATCCGGGTTGAACCTAGCCACCAAGCGTCTTGCAGTGATTCATGGAAAATAAAAATCTAAAACTTTCGCTACCTCCCCGCCAGTGGCGCCCAAAAGTAGATGTCGTTACGCAGTCGTGTGCGTTAGTGCGGAGACAACCATTAAATTTATAAAACCTGTACTACAATGACTTGCATGACCTAATGGGAAGTGTCCTAATTGGTGTAGCAAAGTATAAGTAAGTACAAGGTAATCTAAATAGAGGTACGAGAGTCAAAGGTTGGTGAATTTGTTATTTGTCTTTATTATATTTTTGTATTTATAATTATAAATGATTGGGGGTTTTGTTATTGCGAGAGAAATAGAGTTGGATTTGATTAAATAAAATAATATAATAAAAAGAAGGAATGTTGGTATGGATAGGGATATTATGTGTAATCGGATTTTAGGATGAAGAATGTATTCTTGAATAACTTTAAGTGTCGGACGGGGATAGAGGTTTGGCCCACCAATTAACCTCAAAGTATACCCACCTGTCACTTGGGTAATAATAAGGTTCCACATTTGGTTATACTACGGGACCTTGTCGGATTCAATAGGATCGGTGAATCACATTGCAAGAGTGTACAATGCAATATAATGATTTAAAGTCATTTTGCGGGTCAGATTGACATGTAAGGCTTTATGGTCATGAGAACCTAGTGACTTAATCTTATCAGTCATTAGCGTACTAACACAATAAAATTAACTACACATGCAACGAGATTTCATAACTTAAAAAAATAGATCAATTTAACTAAGCCCGTAAGTATACACAACAAAAATTACTCAAACACCAAGTTTTAATCTTCAATTCTTGTCAAACCGCCGGCTGTTATCATCCAGCTGCCAAATGACATGTTAAACAAACTAGACTACTAGCTGGCCATAAATAGTCGCCGGCTTAAATAAGCGTTTTCCAGATTTTTACAGAGACCTGGTGTTCTTTGTGCAGTCTCGGGATACCCATAGATAGCCATCGGCCTAGAAGGTTAACAGGCAATAAAAGTAATCTAATTATCATAGAGAGTGTTCGAAAACGTGATCTAGTTTTGCAGGTCTCAGGCCGTCAGCTTGCCACTTAGTCCTCCAGCCCTAGTTGACTAAAAGTTTAATCCATTCTTACAGTTTATTCCTTTTACCCAAACTGACACCATAAGGGTTTTTAGTTACTCATATAGATTGTAAAGCAATAAATAAAAACAAGAAAATAGTAATCTTTAAGAACAATAATAATTTTAACGATACTACACCTTAGATGAATGATGAACAATGAGAATATAAACTGTAAAATTCTTAAATAAACTGAATAAAAGAAAGTACAATCGTTCTTGACTTAAAAAAGTAACTTTGAAAATTGTACTAAGAATGTTTAAAAGTAAACTGAAAGTGTAATTCAGGTATAAAAACTAGAAACAAAACGATAGTAAATAAAACTTAACTCTTACATAACTAACTCTCTTTGAATTAACCGAAGCTCTCGATATATAGGGAAATTTTGGTCTTCGGCCTCATAGGTAGGTGGAGTTGGGTCCGCAATCATGAGAATTCCCGTCGTCGTCATGAAATATGGAAAGCATCTTTTGTGTCACAGTTGATACGCTTTGCCGCTGGCGGTGACTTCTTGGTCGGCAGCTTGAGTTAATTCTGGGATTTCTTACCTTAAATATTCAAACGCGGGAATTATTTCCTTAATAAGGGTTAGCGGCATGTGTACTCTGGCCGGCGGCTTGATCTAGGTCTAAGATTCTTCATTTAAAACAGAATAATTTCTTTAGTTATATGGGCTATCGTCATGTGTTTGTTGGCTGGCGTCTTGAGTGGTTTGCGAGGGAACTTTTCTATGTGTAGAATTTACTTTACTGAGGCCGCCGGCTTGGTATGTTAGGCCGCTGGCCTGAGCTTATTTTCTCAGGATTCCTAGCTCTTTGATTACTTCTACCTTTTGTCTTGTTCTCTCTATATTTGTACCTGCATAGGTCACAAATAAACGTTTTCACATAGTTAGTAGCCTTTGCTCATTTTCTCCCAATAAGCAAAGGAAGTAGTCGTTTTTGTGTAAAAATGTCGAAGGTAGCACCATAAAAAGGTACAAAATATGTATAATTTTGGTGCTATCAAAATCCTTTGTGTAGCTTCATACTTCTTAAATGTGTTTTCCATCAGCTGGTTTTCAAAATGGGTTCCTATATTACTAATCAAAGCTTTTGGAATGGAAAACCTAGAGAAAGGACACTTGAGAAAACTAACCATGACTCTCGCGTCATTGGTGGGCAGTGCTCTTGCTTCTACCCATTTAACTGCTACCATAATATACTTGAACTTGTGGGATGCAGGGAATGGTCCCATAAAGTCTACTCCACATATATCAAATACTTACAGACTTGAAGTTTTGTTGAGACATTTCATCCCTCTTTGTGATATTACCAGCCCTCTGGCATGAGTGGCAGGTTTTTATAATCCTATGTACATCTTTGAAGATATAAGAGACGGTCCATAAAGACCACTTGTTGGTCCATCATGATAGTGTTCTAAAATTTGATATGCTTCCTTTCCATGAACATAAAGACATATAAATTGATTTGCTGCTACTCTAAATAGATGTGGTTCTTCCCAAAAGTAGTACTTGACATCGGCGATGAATTTCTTCTTCTGCTAATAGGTCATCCCTTTTGGCAGTTCACCCGAAATAATAAAACCATGGGTATTTGAAAGTGGTCCTAATCATCATAAGAGACTTATCGGAGAATTTATCATGAATAATCGTTTGATATAATTCCTTGAGGTGTGGATATTCAAGATAGGTCAAATGGTCTATTGTCGAATTCTTGTAACAAAAGGATCCAACATATGAGGCATGATTTTGCATCTTGCTTCTCCAATAAGTAATTGAGAGCTTCGTGATCAGTATAACTAATCATTTTAGTGAAAACCAAGTAAGATTTAAATTTTTTAAAAGCAAAAACAACAAGGGGTTCCTTTTTCAGTTGTTGTAAAATTATTCTGAGCTCCTGCGAGAGTGCTACTTGCATAATATATGGGTTGAAAATGATTATTAATTCATTTCCCTATAACATCTCCCACAACAAAATCATTGGCATCGCACATTAATTTGAATGGTTGAGACCAATGCGATACAATGATAGGTGCGTGCTCTTATAGTGCTTAGCTTTATCTCAACTTTTAAATTTATATTATCTTAATTAATGTTCACTTTAACATCCTTACGAGCAACAAAACCCGATCAATGTAGTATAGTAATCAGTAAGTTAATGGTTCATCCCAAGAGACTACGAATGGCAGATATAAGTTGTTTTTATTCTAATTCTTATTAAATTCTTTGAAGTAGATAGTATTATTATTAAAGTTTATCTTATTTTAGCTTTGATAAGACTATCTCGGGAAATATAGAATATGAATTGACTTGAATTAAATATATTAAAAAGAAAGTGATTTAATTGGGCTTGTAGATTACGAGGGATTCATTATTAGATAGTTTCATTACTCAAATCGATAATTAGCAAAATAATAATCATAGACTAATTAGTATTCCTTAAACAAGGTTAAACTAAATATCACATTAAGTTCACAAAGTAGAACCTAAAACACATATAAGTGGGTATTCAAAGTTAATATTCTAACTTATAGGATTCAAATAATCACATGATAAATGTCATCGCAATCTTGTGGCGTGGACTTAGGAAACATTCAATTAGGCTTACAAATAGATAAGCTAATAAACCTAATCAGATCAATTCAAGTTATTAGCTGAAAATCAATCTTAACTAAGTTTTCATGCAATTGACAATTGAACCCACATAAACTAGGGTTCTTCGATTAATCCTGACAATGGTGAGTTTATTATATGAGCATAATTAATGTTTATCTAGTTTATTACTACTCATGATCTTTATCAAGATTTCATGCAATCTAAATTTTTTGTTTGATGTGATTAATCTTAAAGGTTAGATGAATCGAGTAAAAGAATACTTAGAATTAATTACTAGTTAATCCTTGTTCTTATTACTTAATCATTAAGCATGCAAATAAAGATCTAGAACATGGCAGCAGATAAACAGATAAAACAACAATCACTTAAACATAATTATACAATTCTGGAAAAACCAGAAACTTCATAATCTGAAGCACGGAGCCGACGACTCTGCGTGATTCAACCGGCGGCAAAAATCATCACAGGCGGCGACTTCATCTGGAATCCCAGATAATTGCAGTTTTCGTCTAAATAACCACTATGAACGTTTAGTTCATAATGGTAGACAAACAGAAACAAATAAACAATAATTGAAGCATGATTAAAGAGATACGGGAATATAAAAATGAAAGTACCTTAAATAAATGAAAGAAACTTGATTTGAATTAAAAAGATGTTGATTACAACTTGAAAGAAAGCTTAAAGAAACTAAATAATTCATAATCTTTCATAGCTAAACCCTAAAAATCGAATGTACATTGAAAACTACAGAATCGACCTCTATTTAAAATAGTCTGAAAAACAACTTAGCCGGCTGCTCTATGAGATCCAGCCGGTGGCTCTGAGAGTCGGCTAACATTCTCTATATGTTTAACTTTTTGTTCAAGCACATGAGATCGCCTTTATGCAAGGTTAGTCGGCGGCTCTGTGAGTTCCAGCCGACGGCTCTGATGTATTTTTTTTAAGCCCCAAGTTCTTCGATTTTTTACTTGATTTTTGAAATATTCTGGAATTCTTGGTCTAGCCGGTGGCTTTCTTTGCTTTTTATGCTTTTCCTGTTTTGTCCTATTTAATCACATTTTCTAAACAAACACATCATAATACCTTTTTACAAGAATTATTAACTTTTTGATATAGAAGTTTTAGAAATGATGTTTAAATACTAAGATAACGCCTTAAATTGTTTATAAAAATATGTATAATTTGGGTGTTATCAGTAAACATGCAATTAAATTAAATTAAATAAATAAAAAAATTTCATTAAAGACACTTAAATCAAAATTAGAATTCTTACAAGTAATTGAAGATGCAAGCAATTCGTAATCAAATTGATGATAGTAGTTAAACAACGAAACCTTACCAAGATTGTTAATAAATTGGGGAATAATAACCTACTGGAAAAACCTAGAGAGAAAACTCAGAGAATAACTGTATGGCTTGTATTGGCAAATGACCTAGTATTTATAGCACACATCCCGAAATCTAATTTAGTCGGCGGTTGTTAAGGGTAGCCGACAACTATTTTGTATTTTGAATATTTTAGCCGTCAGCTGGCATGTATAGACGACAGCTGTTTTAACCCCTTATAAATTCTTCAAATTCTGTGGAAAAAATTTGAGCTTGAGGCAATTCATTTAGCTACCACTGGTTTTCATGATCTTCATAAGAAAGCCAAAAAGATATCATTATAACCGGCAGCTATCCATTTAGCCGAGAGCTATTTCTCATGATAGTCGGCGACTAGTGGTTTAGCCGACGACTATTCCTTCTTACCGGTATTTTTCACTTGTTTTAACAGCTACTCGCGCATGCACTTCGGCCATCATCTAATCATTCAACAACTTAATATATTCTTCGATCAAAACATTAACTTTTCTATGTCCACACAAACAAATCACCTTTTCACAAAATACCAAATTGAACCTTAATATTAGACGGATATTCCCAATAACTGGAGTATAAAAACATTTATAATTTTGGCAATACCACCCACTAACACACAGGTATTTTAACTACAATGCTCACGTTAGGCAGTCCTAATGAAGCCCAATTCAGGCAAACATATATGTTCTGTGACCATCATTACAAAACGAATCAACCAAGGACAAAATAAATTATTATCACATAATTTATTAAAATACATTTCCCATCAAATGCACATAATTTAAACATCGTATTTAAATTATAATATTATACGAAGGCAGACACGTACCAAAAATCTAGGCCAGTCAAGTGGATGTTACATGATGTTTTTACAACTACGAAACTGGAAAGAGAGCTCGCGTGCCTAAAAGGTACAACAGCTTTTCTACCTACCTGTCGAACAAAGTAAAAATAAGCTTTTGACCAAAAGTCAATAGAGCATTACGTGGTTAATAGATTCCCTATAATTATATACGCTCCTCAGTGCGTGGTGTGAGAGCCTAAATTACGTAGAGTATTAAGAACCAATATGCATGAACACGATGAATGTGAATGAATAACCACTAGAATGTAGAGTGCATAAGTCAAATAGTCAAACAATTATTTCACGGCTCTCTTGAATACATTACTGATGTGTGCGAGGTGTTGTACGAAATACTATTATTTTTGTTATGAAATAATATTAAATACGATACAATTTGACACAAGTTATTTATTTATTTATAGAATGGATATACCTAAACCTTGCTACAACACTATAGACAGTGTACCTAATCGTAGAGTAGTATAGTTTTTAGTAAGTCCGGTTCGTTCCACAGGGAGCTAGCGATTACGTACTATATTTTTAACAACTATATTTGTATAAAATATATATAATTATATATAGTAATATTATTATAAAAGGGGGTTTTTACCGTTTAATGATCGGTTTGTCAATTTTATATTTTAAGCGTAAAGATAAATGACGATAATATAAATGACAGAATTTAAATTGCGAAAAAGTAAATTGCAGTAATTAAAATGACAGTAAATAAAGGTACGATGAAATATGAAATAAAAGTATTATGTTTATTTAAACTTCCGTAATCATGATCTTTGACGTTTTGATTTTAATTTATTTATCTGGGTTAATTGTCCTTTGTCCTGGATTTATTTGATACCTATCTAGTTTTGTCCATAATAGTCCATCGATCATAATCATAAAATGCTCGTCAAATTAACCTTATTCACGAAGTCAAATATTCCAACTAATTATGGATTCGAACTGTAACAAGGTATTAATACTTTGTTTAATGATTACACCAGGTTATCGACTGCGTATAATCCAAGGTTTTAATACTTTGTTAACAATTACACCAATTATCCTTGTATGTAATCCACCCCTGTTTTAATAAGATATGAACATTAATTTACCCACTTGATCAGTTTGAATAATCAATTACCCAACCTGAATAATTAATTAAATGATCGTAAAAGATGTCGTATAAACGTCACTAAATAGGACAAGCATAATCATATAATAATTATTAGATTAACTAATTTGAAGATAGGTTCGACAAATTCCAATGATTTGTCATTCGATTAGACAATACCCCCCATCTATTAATAGTTCATAGTCCAATGTCCACAAGTGTCGGTCTTTTGTCCAAACCTGAATTATGGTACAAAATCCAATAACCCCGTATTAATATTTAGCCCAACATCACGATTACCTCGGCTCAAATAAGCATAATAATAACTTAGTTACGAGACATTAATTTAAAAAGGAAGAACATAGCTTACAGTGATTATTTATCGCGTAGCGTTACACGGACAGAGTTTCGACTTAAAACCCATAAAACATTTCTTACAATAACCCAACTAAACCATAACTTTATTATTAAAATTAAATTAAATTATAATTATAATTATAATTATAATATATATATATATATATATATATATATATATATATATATATATATATATATATATATATATTGAGAAAGAAAGATAAAAAAGGGTAATGGATTCGGCAGAAGCTCGTACCTTTTATAGGAGATTTCTGACTTTGGCTGCTCCGCGAGTGCGGTACTTTTGTGCCTTACAGCTCCACGAGTGCGGAGCTTCGGATTCCAGCTCACCACTTTTTGAACATTTGCTTGTCGACATAATTAATAAATATATATAATTTATATAATTATTTATATATTATATTATATTCTTGTGCATAGTTGACTTGTACTTTTATCTCCGTTGACTCGTACGTTGATACTCGATTTATGTCTCGATTCCGGATTTTCGAACATCTTTTCGTACGCGTAGATATCTTGTACTTTGCGTTTCACGGCTTGTACTCTTGTAATTTTTAGACATTTCTCATCAATAAATTGAACCACTTGGATTGTATCTTGTACATTTGAGCTTTTTGGTCATTTGCGTCTTCAAATCGTTGTTTTCTTCTTTTGTCTTCGCACTTATTTATTTAAACGATTATTACTTAAAAATAGAACAATTACAACTATAAGCTTTACATATTGGAAGGATATTGCTATGAAATATATGTTTCTTTTTAGCATTATCAAATATCCCCACACTTGAACGTTGCTTGTCCTCAAGCAATACAAACTTGAAATTAAATCACACTTCACTCGAATCACTTTTTTATTCTCACACTTTATACATCAGTGATTTTGATACGGCGGTATAAACAATGATAGTAACGATGTGGTTTACAGTCCCACGTGACTATAAAAATTCAGATCCTTTAAGAAAATTGGATCTTTATGAAAACATTTGATCTTTTAAAAATTCATTCTAGTGTTTACCCTAGATAAGTTTTCCGGAATAACCCTTCACCGGTGTTTGCAAAATGTTTTTGTGGGTTGTGTGAGTTTCAAATTTTAAAATTTTAGCTCAAAACTTATGGTTTTGTGTCACCCACTTGCTAACCTTGTATTAGGGAAGCAACACGTCCAGTATACTTGCTCCGTATATTACCTTTCGGTAAACTACCGTCCGGTTGTAAAGGAAAGCGTTGAACAAGCAACTGTTAAGGCAATGTCTAATGACATGCAGATGTTCATGGTCCACAACGTGTGGGATGCAATTACTATCCTTTGTAGGAGAACTAGTAAAGATCACCCTATAATTTTTTCGGTCAGGCACAAGGTCCCATCTTCGACCATGCTATGCAACCACCGTTCTTACGGTTGACACCCGATTTGGTTCAGGTGACCTAATGAATTTCGATGAATTCTTAGGATTTTACGTTCAATGGTAATGAACGCAATGAAAATAGGGTTTTCAGAAAACAAATCGGATTTAATTTGATCAAAATATTTTCTCGTTCAAGCTCTAGTTTAGATATCATCGAATTCCATGAGTTTTTAATTCTCAATCTTTAAAGTCAATCTCAAGGATTGAGTAATATCAGGCTTAAAAGATGATTTTTAATCTGTAAGGAGATTATCCTTTCTGGGAGTCTGATTCATTAGTCTTATTAAGCTAATTTGCACGGCGCCCTCCCCAGTTTACGAGATAGATCCTCTCATGGTTAGGATAAGTCTGACCACTTGGCGACCCTGTTTGATGCTGAGGTCCGTGGATTTCCTGCTAATTTTAGAGATGACATTTCTAGATTTTTCGTCAACCTACAGCTGGTCTGGACGACAACTTCCTGACCTAAATCAAGAAGCGCGTGTTTTTTCGGAAGACTTTACATTCTTTTAATGATGGAATTGATTCATCGTGTAGATCCATCTTTTCTTTCAAATGTATTACAATAAACCGGGTAAAACTGATTAGTTTAGTCCAAAGCCAAAGTACCTGCAATAATCTGTACCAAATATGTGATATGTGTTTTAAAGAACTTGGTAAATTCTTCCCACACTTAGCTTTTATCTTTTCTTTGCCTTTTTATTCTCTTATATTCCATTTTAAATGAATTCAAGCGTTTTGGGTTGTTTCTCCATTTATGTTCTCTCCGAGGTAACAATAATTTCGGCATTAACACCTAGTTTTATCGTTCATAAATATGTATAAACATGATTTTGAATTCATTTAGTTAAAAAAATTTTAAATTTTCACAAAATTTAGCAATTAAACTAAGTGTAAACCCAAGAGAATTTATAACCCTTCCCCACACTTGAGATCATGCAATGCCCTCATTTGCATGAAATCAGACTATAATTATAAATTCATGAGGGTGATTAGTGTAGAAAAGTGATTAAAAATACCGAGTTTGCAAACATATTATTTTATATCACATTTGATATTTTGCGTCTTGTCGTCAAAATTAGTAGCTTTTGCTGAACTTAATGTCAGTCTTTGTAAGTGCGCTGTTTTACCCTGTTTTGTACATAAGATAAACTACAAACATACATAATATTTTTATTATATTTTTTTTTATAAAACCTTTATTTATTAAAACAATTTAAATGAATAATTTAAATTTTGTTTCCTTTTACTTTAGGTAGTTTCGGTATGTTTACCTAGTCCATCCCTCGACAAAATTTAAAATTTATCGTTTTTAAAGCGATTGTTTTAAAAGAAAATATTTTTGGGTTTTTTAATTTTTTTTTGGTATACTTTAGATCAATAAAATTAAAAATAATGATAACAAAATTTTTCGCCCCGTCTTTAGGTAAAGCAATTTCGATTCTATGATCTAGTCTTTAACTTACGACGAATTTTAGAAATCATTTTTTTAAACTTAATGAAATAAATTAAATTTTGTTTTTAAATTCACACAAAACTTAAATTTAAAAATGCATATAAATTTCATATAAAACCTATGAAACAAAAAATTTAGAATGGAGGGAGAAACTAGTTCTTTAGTGTCTGCTAGCGGAAAAGACCAATCGAATTTCATTCTCGGAACTACACGAGAACAGAACAACTAACTTTAGACAGCATTTTCTTTTTAGAATATTTGAATCTCCCCACACTTGGGTAGTTGTGGTGTCGAAATTGTGATTAACTTCATCGTCAATTTCTCTTGGACCATAATCAACTTGCATATCTGTGACTTTTGCTTTAAGCCATTGGTCGGATTCCTGTGCAATATCCACAAATTCGACTAGTTTCGCCTTTTCTTTAGGCGATAGATTGGATACTAACAGGTTACATAACTTAAAGTTCCCCTTGGTTCTAGCATCGCGAATCCGTTTAATAAGTTTCTTCATTGAACTGTTAATAACGGGGTCATTTAATTTCGCATCAACAATGGGGTTCTTTGTTATCAAGTCATCATTAGGTGTTACTTCATCTTCCCCACACTTAGGCGTTTTATTATTGTTAAGCACTACCGTTGGAGTTGGTAAAACAATATGCTTCTCATCGATCATTTTTATTGGTTCAACGGTTTTGGTTGGTGGAGATTTAGACTTTCGACTCATAAAGGTGATCGATTTGTCACCATCACTAAGTGTCATTCTACCCTCTCTTACATTAATGAACGCCTCGTTGGACGCTAAAAATGGTCGACCTAATATTAGAGGAATGTTTGAGTCCTCTTCTATGTCAATAACAATAAATTCAACTAGAAAGGTTAAATTACCTACTTGAACGGGTAGGTTGTCAGCAATTCCAACTGGGTGCCTAATTGTTTGATCAAAGAGTCGAACACTCATCTCTGTTGGACTTAACTCACCTACTCCTAATCTCTTATATAATGAAAGATGCATAACACTCACACTCGCACCTAAATCTGCTAGTGCATCATACATGACACAATCACTAAGTAGACAAGAAACAATAAATTCACCCGGATCATCCACCCTGGGTGGAGGTTTTGGTGGAACTGTCTTCACCGGGTTTACTTCTATGTTTTTTGTTTCTTGCACTTTCTTATTCTTCTTCTTCTTTTCAAAGGTATCACAAACTTTATTACCTATTACTTTCTCATACTCAACTCCTTTTCTTGGAAACGGGATGGGTGGTCTGTATGGTGCCACCACTGGCTTTACATACTCGGGTGGTGGTGGTGGTGTAACTTCTTCATTGTTACTCACATCTAAAACCTTCCCATCTTCTGATGCTAGTTTTTCAGAATTCGTTTAAACCATATTAACATTTTCATTTCGAGGAATTACTTCAGTATTTCTCGGTAGCTTTCCTTGTTCCCTCTCACTCATCATGCTAGCAAGAGTACCTACGTGTTTTTCTAGATTCAAAATGGAAGCTTGTTGAGTTCTTAATGACTGATCAAACCTCTCATTTGTTTGGGTTTGAGACGTAATAAATTGTGTTTGAGATTCCATTAGCTTTGCCCTCATTTCTTCTAGATTTGACTTTTTCTCTTCAGTTTGTTGTGGTGGTTTATACAAGCTAGGTCTTTGTTGATTGAAAGTGTTGTTTTGAGTTGGTTGGTTATTCGGACCTTGTTGGTTATACGAGTTATTGTTGGGTCCATTTGGATTGTAAAGAATGTTTTGATTTCGATTGAAGTTTAGCCTTGGCGGTTGATAATTATTTTGATAATTATTTCCCGACCTTTGGTTCATGTAGGAAACATTCTCACGTTGTTCCATCATTTGCTCAATGTGACAATCTTTCATTAAGTGTGGTCCACTGTATTACTCACAACTGATTCGTATCGCGTGAATATCTTTATTCATCTTTTCCATTCGTCTCTCGAAAGCATCTATTTTTGCGGAAACGGAATCAAAGTCATGGCTAGAATCGACTCTAGCCGCTTTAGATGAACGAAAGATATCTTTTTCCTGGTGCCACTCATGCGAGTGGGAGGCTGTGTTATCAATGATTTTGTGAGCTTCGGTAGCAGTTTTCTTCATAATGTAACCACCAGCTGCTGTTTCGACGTCTTTTCGTGAAGCAAAGTTGACACCTTGGTAGAATATTTGTACTATTTGATAAGTGTCTAAACCGTACCGTGGGCATCCTCTCAACAACTTTCCGAATCTTGTCCACGCCTCATATAATGTTTCATTTGGCTTTTGCGCGAACGTAACAATTTCTCCTTGAAGTCTCACGGCTTTACATGCCGGAAAGAATCTTTTAAGAAATTTTTCAACTAAAACATCCCATGTATCAATCGCCCCTTCAGGTAACGATTCTAACCAATCTTTGGCTTATCCCTTTAAATTCCAGGGAAACAACATGAGATAGATCTGTTCATCCTCAACTTCTCTGATTTTAAATAGAGTACAGATCCTATTAAAGGTTCGAAGATGTTCGTTTGGATCTTCTTTTGGCGTACCACTATATTGGCATTGATTAGTTACCATGTGTAAGATTTGTGCTTTGATTTCACAATCTGGCGCATTAATGTCTGGCTTAATAATGGCGTGTCCTTGGCCCGTGCGTGTGGCTCTCATTCGATCTTCCATACTTAGAAGTTCCGTTACTTCCATAATTGAATTTGTTGAATACGAATCACAAAAGGATTCTGATTTAACGGTTTGTGGTTCAGGAGGAATGATTAGTGGTTCAGGATCTTGAAATTGTCCTTGAATATCCTCCGGGTTCTCAATTGTGAAGTTGGGTTCAAAAAATGGATTATCGGAAATTTGAATTGGAGTACTTGTTCGACTAGATGATGATTCTAAAGAAAAATCAACGGCGATAATATTGGCTAGATGTCTTGATCGAGTTACAGGTGGTGAACGTATGAAAGGTGGTGAACGTTTCGCTCGGTGCATTCACTGAATATCCTATTAGTTATAAAAATAAAAATTAAATAAGTTATCAAATTAATAGACTTTTCTGCTTTTTTCCCACGTCTCGAATAGCCAAAAGATGCAGCAGGGAGCCAGGAACCTTTAAGTCGGAAAATCCACAACTCAGCCACTAACAAATCCAACTATTACTACGAAGCAGAAAATTTTGATGTCTATCAATTTAACCGCTTAAAATAAGTTTTTCGTCGAAGTTTTAAAGAAAATAAAGAAAATTCTATGTCCTAAAAACTAGAGCGTAGAAATGAGAAAGAAAAAGAGTGCGTCGAAAAACGTCGAAAAATAAAATAAGAAAGAAAAACGTCGAAACTTAAAAGTCTAAAAACTAAAAATTAAAACTTACGTCTAAAGGTATTAAAGCTTAAAGGAATTCTAAATCTAAAACGTCAATAACTTAAAAAGGCACTAAAATTTATAAACTGCGTCGCAAAATTCTAAAGCGCCTAAATCTTAATCTAAAGAAAAAGCACTTAAGGGATTTTACGGCAATGCTTAAAAATCTAGAAATATAAAAATAACTACGGCAAAAACTAACTTAAAACTAATTACGAACGACAAATATTACAAAATAAACGATAAAGATATAAATTATAACTAAAATGATAAAAATACAAATTTTATAAAAATATTATTTTTATATTATTTATATAAAAGGATTAATATAAATATGTAAATAATAATAATAAAAACTAAAAATACAAATTATATTAAAACTATATAATAATTAAACCCTAAATAATAAATAATAAATAAATTTTTACCCTAATTTTGCATTTAATGATGGGGTTGACCTGTCAGACAACCTCCGCGATTGCGAGGGTTTCTATGAGTGGTGCTCCGAGATCGCGGAGACATGTAGTTTCATATTTGAGTGCAGGCTCAAACGCATTTTTTTTTTACAAAATATATGATAGAAAATATATATATAATAAAAATAAACTTATATTTTTAAAAAAAAAAAAATACTTTTTATAGATAAATCTTATAAATATATAATTTTTTTTATATAATTATATTATTAATAAAAATTAAAAATATAGCGTTTTAGCGTCCCCGGCAGCGGCGCCAAAAACTTGATATGTGCGAGGTGTAGTACGAAATACTATTATTTTTGTTACGAAATAATATTAAATACGATACAATTTTACACAAGTTATTTATTTATTTATAGAATGGATATACCTAAACCTTGCTACAACACTATAGCCAGTGTACCTAATCGTAGAGTAGTGTAGTTTTTAGTAAGTCCGGTTCGTTCCACAGGGAGCTAGCGATTATGTACTATATTTTTAACAACTATATTTGTATAAAATATATATAATTATATATAGTAATATTATTATAAAAGGGATTTTTTACCGTTTAATGATCGGTTTGTCGATTTTATATTTTAAGCGTAAAGATAAATGACGATAATATAAATGACAGAATTTAAATTGTGATAAAATAAATTGCAGTAATTAAAATGACAGTAAATAAAGGTACGATGAAATATGAAATAAAAGTATTATGTTTATTTAAACTTCCGTAATCATGACGTTTGACGTTTTGATTTTAATTTATTTATCTGGGTTAATTGCCCTTTGTCCTGGATTTATTTGATACCTATCTAGTTTTTGTCCATAATAGTCCATCGGTCATAATCATAAACTGCTCATCAAATTAACCTTATTCCCGAAGTCAAATATTCCAACTAATTATGGATTCGAACTGTAACAAGGTTTTAATGCTTTGTTTAATGATTACACCAGGTTATCGACTGCGTATAATCCAAGGTTTTAATACTTTGTTAACAATTACACCAATTACCCTTGTATGTAATCCACCCATGTTTTAATAACATATGAACAGTAATTTACTCACTTGATCAGTTTGAATAATCAATTACCCAACCCGAATAATTAATTAAATGATCGTAAAAGATGTCGTATAAACGTCACTAAATAGGACATTCATAATCATATAATAATTATTAGATTAACTAATTTGAAGATAGGTTCGACAGATTCCACTGAGTTGTCATTCGATTAGACAATACCCCCATCTATTAATAGTTCATAGTCCAATGTCCACAAGTGTCGGTCTTTTGTCCAAACCAGAATTATGGAACAAAATCCAATAACCCCGTATTAATATTTAGCCCAACATCACGATTACTTAGGCTCAAATAAGCATAATAATAACTTAGTTACGAGACATTAATTTAAAAAGGAAGAACATAGCTTACAGTGATTATTTATCGCGTAGCGTTACACGGACAGAGTTTCAACTTAAAACCCGTAAAACATTTCTTACAATAACCCAACTAAACCATAACTTTATTATTAAAATTAACTTAAATTATAATTATAATTATAATATATATATATATATATATATATATATATATATATATATATATATATATATATATATATATATATATATATATTGAGAAAGAAAGATAAAAAAGGGTAATGGATTCGGCAGAAACTCGTGCCTTTTATAATAGATTTCTGACTTTGGCTGCTTTGCGAGTGCGGTACTTTTGTGCCTTACAGCTCCGCGAGTGCGGAGCTTCGGATTCCAGCTCACCACTTTTTGACCATTTGCTTGTCGACATAATTAATAAATATATATAATTTATATAATTATTTATATATTATATTATATTCTTGTGCATAGTTGACTTGTACTTTTAGCTCCGTTGACTCGTACGTTGATACTCGGTTTATGTCTTGGTTCCGGATTTTCAAACGTCTTTTCGTACGCGTAGATATCTTGTACTTTGCGTTTCAGGGCTTGTACTCTTGTAATTTTTAGACGTTTCTCATCAATAAATTGAACCACTTGGATTGTATCTTGTACATTTGAGCTTTTTGGTCATTTGCGTCTTCAAATCGTTGTTTTCTTCTTTTGTCTTTGCACTTATTTATTTAAACGATTATTACTTAAAAATACAACAATTACAACTAAAAGATTTACATATTGGAAGGATATTGCTATGAAATATATGTTCCTTTTTAGCATTATCAATTACAAATCTATGGTTATCGTTAACTAATTAGGGAGCTCTATGGTCCAATATATAGTTCAAACCCTTTGGAACACAATACACTCATTCTGAGGGTTCTAACATAGTCTTTAACTTATATATGCTCAGTTCATTCTAAGCTATCAAGTAACCTGCATTAACCGGTTATTGGTGCTGTTTTAGATAACCGATTCTTTGAGATTATTTTAATCCATAAAAAAATAAGTTAAAAATTATCTTAGACTTATATTAATTTGGTGATTTTTGATCCATACACACTTTTTTTTTATCATAAACTTACAATGATATCCCTATGTTAATCTATCAAGTTGAAATTACATTATTTTAAATAAGGGTATAATAGTAAGTCAATGAAAAAGGAGTGTATGGACTAAAAAAGAATGTTTGAGGATCACCTCCCACACGCTAACAATCTTTATTGCTTAATGGTCATATTAAAGAAAAAGATTGTATTCAACCCCTACAATACTTTCGTTGTTCCTTTCCGAAACATGTGTATCGGCAGGGACATGTTAGCCCTGTGTTGACTATGTCAACCCATCCAGCCGCACCCCGTATGCCACTGGAGCATGGCGAAACACCATCACCATTAAACCCCTGCAGCATGTCAGGACCCGGAATCGAGCATGCATGGTTATTCCTTTTCATCTTTACATGCGTGGGGCCAAGGATCATTTGGGCCGGGTACCACTGGACCACTGGTCCGTTGGTCAATACTTTCATTGTTAATAGGGACCAACAGACCTATATGTGATATTATGTTTATACGGAGTCTGATATTCTTGTGTTGCCTTTTTTTTTTTTTTTTGTATATTGTTATATATCATTCCTGTTATAATTCAGTAGGCTTATAACTACCTTTAGTGGCCTAGTTCTTGACTGTAGACTACTAATAAGTATATAGAGAGAATATGAGAGAATATGAGAGAATATATTTAGTATGTGTTTTATAAACTAATAACACACATATTTATACTCAAAAAATCTACTATACAATATTTATAATAATAATAAAATTAACATCCAATTTAACTTTTATAACACTTCCCCTTGGATGAAAATCTTATTAGAGAATAACTAGTACTGCCTCGTTAAAAACCTTACTAAAGAAAACCCATTGGGATAAAACTTTAGCTAAGGGAAAAAGAGTGCAGCATAGAGTTGACTCCCCCTCAAGTAGGCAACGCCTGAATTGTTACATCTTCTGAACATGCCTCATGCCAATATTATGAATGTGTGTTCTGAAAATAGCAGTTGGAAGTGCTTTGGTGAAAAGGTCAGCAGAGTTTTTACTGGACTGAACATATCTCATTTCAATCTGGTTGTCCTTAATGAGATTTTGAGTGTATGAGAAGAATCTAGGAGGTATGTGTTTTGTTCGGTCACTTTTGATATACCCTTCTTTCATCTGTGTTATGCAAGCTACATTATCTTCATAGATAGTTGTTGGACTTTTATCGCGTTCTAGTCCACAAGAATCAGTAATGAGTTGTGTCATTGATCTCAACCAAAAAAATTCCCGAGTAGCTTCATGTAATGCAATCACTTCGGCATGATTTGATGATGTTGCAATAAGTGTTTGTTTTTGAGAACGCCATGATATTGCGGTACCTCCATTTAGAAATACATATCCATTTTGAGATTTAGCTTTATGTAGATCAGATAAATAACCTGCATCTGCATAACCAACCAAATCTTGTTTCGGTTCGTTAGAATAAAATAATCCTAAATCAGTAGTTCCTCGAAGGTATCGAAATATGTGTTTGATCCCATTCCAGTGTCTTTTGGTGGGAGCTGAGCTGAACCTTGCCAACAAATTAACTGCAAAAGAAATGTCAGGTCTTGTACAATTTGTAAGATACATAAGAGCTCCAATTGCACTAAGATATGGTACTTCTGGTCCTAGGATATCTTCATGATCTTCACAGGGACGAAATGGATCAGTGTCAACATTAAGTGATCTAACAACCATAGGAGTACTTAATGGTTTTGCCTTGTCCATATTAAAACGTTTTAAAATCTTTTTCAGTATATGTTGTTTGATGTACAAGTAAACCATTAGGCATATGTTCAATTTGTAAACCAAGGCAATACTTGGTTTTTCCGAGATCTTTCATTTCAAATTCTTTCTTTAGAAGTTGAATGGCTTCATGGATCTCTTTATTTGTACCTATGATATTAAGACCATTGACATAAATAACTACGATATATATCTGGTCATTGTTTTCATAATTAAAACACATGTGCAAATAAGTTTATATGTATACACTTTTCTTATCAAGTAATCACTTAATTCGTTATACTATTGTATCAACCCATATAAAAATCTTTGTGATTCAATGGAATACATTTCTTTAGGTTTTGCGTTAGATGTTTCTGATACCTTAAACCCTTCAGGTATATTCATATATATCACTATCAAGTGATCCATATAGATAAGTAGTAACAACATCCATGAGATGCATTTAAGTAACTACCAGGTTGATTAAGTATCTAATAAGTAATTGTATCCATTACATAAGGATAAGTTTTCCTCATAATTCATTTCTGGTCTTTGTGGGAAACCTTGAGTTACAAGTCTAGTTTTGCCTTGTATCTTCATTTGCACATTTCTTTTTCGGATAAAAATTCATTTATATCCCATACGTTTCACATCTTTAAAAGTGATAACAATTGATCCGAAAACTTTTCTTTTATTGAGTGATTCTAATTCAGCTCGTATTGCTCCTTTCTATTGAGCTCAATCATGTCTATTTTGATATTCAATGACTGATTTTGGTTCCAGATCATCATCTTTATTCATGATGTCATTGTAACAGTATATGAAAATATCTCATCAAGATTTTTCATTTCATTTCGGTTCCATAATATTGCATAATTTATTGCAATTTATGTATTTACATTTATCAATATCCTCTGCAGAAGGAATATTGATTTGTGGTTCTTCTTGAACACCTTTTTTTTTACCTCATTATCAGCTGATTTTTCTTTTCTAGGATTTTTATCTTCGGAACCAATTTGTCTTCCATGTTTCAGATGTGGCGAAGACTCATGAGTGACATTATTGCCAGCTTTTGGAATTTCAATTCTAGCTTAAGCATTTACTGCTGGTATATATGATTTAGTCACTCTTTTTGTATCTTTAAATGCATAAAGTAATTAATTTGCAAGTTCTTGCATATGCATTATTTTTGAACTTTCGTTTCACATTCTTTTGTGCGAGTTCTATATACCTTAATTGATGTTCACATAATGAAGCATCTTTTTATTTATTTTTCATTTCTCCCCCTAATATAGGGAACAATGTTTCATTAAAGTGACAATCAGTAAAATGTGCTGTAAAACATCACCCGTCATGGGTTCAATATATCTTATCATTGAAGATGTTTCATATCCAACATATATTTCCATCCTTCTTTGAGGAATCATTTATTGTGGTGGTGCAATTAAAAATACACTGCACAACCAAATGTTCTAAGATGGAAAATATTTGGCTCTCGACCAAAATTAAGTTGGTAATGGAGAATATTTATGACTTGCACTTGGTTTAATGCGAATTAATGTCGCATCATGTAATTTTACATGTCCCCATATAAATATTGAGAGTTTTGTACTCATTTCCAATTGTCTAGTTATTAGCTGCAAGCGTTTATCTATTGATTTAGCTAAACCAATTTTGTGTATGCACATGAGTAACTGGATGTTCAACAACAATCCTTGTAGACATATAATAATCATTAAAAGCTTGAGATGTTAACTCACCAGCATTATCAAGTCTCATCATTTTAATGGTGTAATCAGAATAATGTGTTCTTAATTTAATAATTTGTGCAAGAAACTTTGCAAATGCCATATTATGGCTTGATAACACACAAACATGAGACCATGCGTTAGATGTGTCTATTAGAAAAATGGTCCACATGATGGATGAATTGGTCCATATATATACCCTTGAATTCTTTCAAGAAACATTGGCGATTATTTCTCAATGTGCTTTTTATTAATCGCCATATGTGATTTTCATTAATCACCATATGTGTTTTTCGTTAATCACTATATGTGCTTTTCGTTAATCACTATATGTGCTTTTCATTAATCACCATATGTGATTTTCATTAATCACCATATGTGCTTTTCATCATATATCATTTTCACCATATGCGCTTTTAATCATATGTGCTGCGCTTTTCGTCATATGCACTTTTCATTATATGCGCTTTTAATTATATGCGATGCGCTTTTCATCATATGCGCTTTTCATCATATGCGCTTTTTATCATATGCGCTTTTAATCCTATGCGCTTTTCGGTGCTACATAGATATTTCTCATTTTCGATTATCATTGACTGATAATCATATCCATTATGATATATATCAGAGAAACTTAACAAATTTCTCTTTGATTTTGAGAAAACAAGGCATTGTTTATCAGAAATTTTTTACCATTTGGTAATATGAATTTTTGCCTTTTCCGTTCCTTATATCAAGTTTGCAAGACCTGATATAGTATTTATAATTCCTTCATTTGATTTAAATCAATGAAATATTTCTTAGATTTGATCATAGTGTGTATGTTACCATTATCTGCAAACAAGTTACAATCTGAGAAAGAACCGCATTAGAAAGCGACTCAACAATCGTACTAGTAACATAGTAGCAATAGTCATGATAAGCCCAATTAATCATCATAAAACTGGACTCCACATAATTTTTTTTTTTTTTTTTTTTTTTTGCATAAAATAATATATATCAAATATAAGGTAACATTTCAAATATTAAATTACCATGTAAATCGATCTAATATATCAAAGGTCTGTGAATTATATTCACTTGAAAGATATGCATATTCAGTATACAACTAATTTATGTACAAATCAAATATATTTCTAATCTTAAAAGATCATGATGATTATCAATTATGCATTAAATATTAAAATAATCCAACATGCAATTTATCGTGATTTAAAAAAAAATCAAATTGCATCAGTGTATAGCACATATAATCATGTATATGGCGAGAGTTTAAAAGAGTACACCGATCACAAAATAATATGCCAATCTAATCCACTAACTTATTAATCAATTAGATTAATAATAGCATAGGCCATGATATAACAAATTAATATAACCACTTTTTCCAAGTTTCATGTTAGACCAATTAAAAACTTACAAGGTAACAATCATAACTATGTAGCATATATAATCACAATATATACATATATACATATATAAGTATAAAATTACTTGATGCATACATCAAATACACCAAGTATACTTTGTCTTAAAAAATCATGATTATGATTCATCAATATTCATTCCATAAATAGAATATTCCTAGTCAATACAAAACGTAAATCAATGATTATATTCATCATGCATAAGACTCAAAAATAGTTATTCTATCCGAAGATAACTAGACACAAATATGTTCTATAACATGCTCATATGTAGTCGGTTTATACAATCATACAAGTTAAAACAGTATACCACAATATGATAACATGAGAGTAGCAGATCATAGTATTGCAATATATATATATATATATATATATATATATATATATATATATATATATATATATATATATATATATATATATATATATATATATATATATTTTCTTTTTGGAATAAAATAATATTCACAACTATTTAATTACTTCATAGATCTAATGTGTTAATAACTCAAACGAGAAATATCCAGTTTACGACTACATATATATTATAATAATAAAATATATTCAACAACTTAGGCAGAGTTTTGGTATACACAACTTTTGATTTCATAACCTGCTTCATATTATCAAATAAAATATAAATCATATTATACCAATTTTATAGGCTGACTAATCGTTTACATATTCAGTTAATAAAAAAAAAAAAGGAATATATTCGAAACTTATGTTCCTTTCTTATTTTAACTTTTAAGATTTACTTTTAATAAAAATACAAACTACTTTTTCTATTTTAACTTTTAAGATTTACTTTTAATAAAATACAAACTACTTTTTTATTTTTTATTTTAACTTTTAAGATTTACTTTTAATAAAAATACAAACTACTTTTTCTTATTTTAACTTTTAAGATTTACTTTTAATAAAAATACAAACTACTTTTTTTATTTTAACTTTTAAGATTTACTTTTAATAAAAATACAAACTACTTTTCTTATTTTAACTTTTAAGATTTACTTTTAATATAAATACAAACTACTTTTTTTTATTTTAACTTTTAAGATTTACTTTTAATAAAAATACAAACTACCTTTTCTTATTTTAACTTTTAAGATTATAAATTTAAGAATAAACATTAGTATGCATGAAATAAATAATGATTAATTGCATAAGTAATCATAAATGTTAGATAACATATAAAGACCCCATCGTATTCGTATTGATCGGAATTAATCTCGACCCATGGTACCATGTTGTCAAATGATGTGTTGCGTACATAAAGTACCGTGTTGTCAAATGACGTGTTGCGTACAATCATGAGGTCTTATTAACATAAATATAAATGTTAGTGAAGTTAATAAGAGTTAGATTACAGAAAATATAATTCAGGCGGTATAACCGACCATATATAACTTAAATAACATAAATATAAATGTTAGTGAAGTTAATAAAAGTTAGATTACAGAAATATAATTCAGGCAGTATAACCGACCATATATAACTTAAATAACATAAATATAAATGTTAGTGAAGTTAATAAAAGTTAGATTACAGAAATATAATTCAGGCGGTATAACCGACCATATATAACTTAAATAACATAAATATAAATGTTAGTGAAGTTAATAAAAGTTAGATAATTTCTTACCTTGATTAGTGACGTGTGCTTGCTTAGATAAACCTTGATTATACGGAGCACTTCGTGCTGATAACGTGTTATAATTCAGTAGGCTTATAACTACCTTTAGTGGCCTAGTTCTTGACTGTAGACTACTAATAAGTATATAGAGAGAATATGAGAGAATATGAGAGAATATATTTAGTGTGTGTTTTATAAACTCATAATACACATATTTATACTCAAAAAATCTACTATACAATATCTATAATAATAATAAAATTAACATCCAATTTAACTTTTATAACAGTTCCTTTATTGTTGCTGTTTTTACATATCTTTGAGCTCATAGAGCACTCTTAAGTACACGTACCTTAATTTGGTTTTTATCTCCATTCTTATTACTATCCACATTTATTATTTTGTTTTTTTTTATTTTTTATTGATTGGAGGTTCTTCCAAAAGCAATCTCTTATCAGTCGAACAGTGTCAATTCCAGGATTAAAATTCAGTGGGGTCCCGAAATTTTTTTCCAGTACTAATTATATTAGAATATTATTTTAGTGGTTGTAACTTTCAAAAAACTACAGATTCGAAAATAATATGTAATTCGGATAGTTAAATTTAGTGGCATCCTGTACAATTCAATGAAAAAACTATAAATTCAAAAAATACATGGTTTCTGTAGTTAAATTTAGTGGTGTCATATACAATTTAAATAGTATTTTTTACATAAAAATTTTAGACTAGCGGTGTCCCGTGACCCCACGGACTAATACATAAACTCGCCATTGAGTCAGAGTAACAGATGACTTTTTTCCTGTGGGTGGAGAATTCTTTCTATGCACGTTGGTGGAGAAATGACATCTCTTCTATTTTAGGGTAGAGGAACAATTATCTACATCTCACCTCTCACATACCTCGCATGAGCGGAATTAGGTATTGTTGTTGTATACTGAAATAACTATCCACTAACTAATACTTTATCAGTCACAAATCTATTGTCCTCCGATAAAACACATGGAGTTTAAGAAAAATGTGATTATCATTGTATACGTTATGTTACCTTTACATGTTTACCCTATACGTTTTATCTATCTTTTCACATATACAAATCAAAATAGTATGAAAGGGTTTTACCGTTTTTCTCTTCTCTATTTATATAAGTACATAATTAATTTAGAACATACTAAAAAGAAATGGCGACTTATAGATTTGGAACGCATGGAGTAATAACTACCATTCACCAACTCAATGTATCATTATATTATATTCCTTATATCTCAAATTAATAGTTCATTTTCATAAATAGATAAGCATAATAAGCTAAAGTTCTCTTATATATTTAAATTATGCTTATAATAGAAAAAGATAGGTAAAACTAAAGAGTTAAACTGTAAAGTAAAGAAAAAGTATAGTGTAATGATAAGATTTCCTTAAACGGTGTGTTTTTTTGTATGTGGACTATTAATATATGACAGAGAAAGTATATAAATATAATTCTTCATGAAAACGCTTAAACCTACATTAATAAAATTCTAGAATAAATTATCGATTCGCAAAGTTTAGAAACCGGACTACTTACATAGCGTTGAGAACTCAAACGATTCGATGAGAGCACTAATAACAGTTCTGTGGTTGGCCCGTCTTTGAGTCAGCCAATGAAGAGCACCAATATTAGCAATTAGCCGTTGGCTAGTGGTTGATGTCCCGTACTCCATTTCGTCGATGCTACGCAAAATTGAAGACGGAGCCGAATGCAGTTTTGTGTTGTACATTTAGTTTTGAAATTAGTACCTTGAATTAATAATTAATTTAGTGGGTGCGAGAAAATGTGTGATGTGTATGTCATGAATTTTAGCAAAATGTCTTTGGTTAGTGCTGAGAAGAAGGTACTGATTGTAGTGACCCGAACTTTTCCATGTTTATATATATTAATTGAGATTGATATTTACATGATTAAATGTTTCCAACATGTTAAGCAATCAAACTTGTTAAGACTTGATTAATTGAAATATGTTTCATATAGACAATTGACCACCCAAGTTGACCGGTGATTCACGAACGTTAAAACTTGTAAAAACTATACAATGACATATATATGGTTATATATATAGTTAACATGTTTTTATTATAAGTATGTATCTCATTAGGTATTTTAACAATGAGTTATATACATAAAAATGAGACTATTAATTTAAGAAACTCGAAAACGATATATATATAACGATTATCGTTATAACAACGTCTTACTAGGTACATATGAATCATATTAAGATATTGATACACTTGGTTAATTATGTTAAATTATAAGTAAATATATTATTAAGTGTATTAACAATGAAATACATATGTAAAAATAAGACTACTAACTTAATGATTTCGAAACGAGACATATATGTAACGATTATCGTTGTAACGACATTTAACTGTATATACATCATACTAAGATATATTATATATCATAATATCATGATAATATAATAATTTAACATCTCATTTTTTATAATAAACAATGGGTTAACAACATTCAACAAGATCGTTAATCTAAAGGTTTCAAAACAACATTTACATGTAACGACTAACGATGACTTAACGACTCAGTTAAAATATATATACATGTAGTGTTTTAATATGTATTCATACACTTTTGAAAGACTTCAAGACACTTATCAAAATACTTCTACTTAACAAAAATGCTTACAATTACATCCTCGTTCAGTTTCATCAACAATTCTACTCGTATGCACCCGTATTCGTACTCGTACAATACACAGCTTTTAGATGTATGTACTATTGGTATATACACTCCAATGATCAGCTCTTAGCAGCCCGTGGGAGTCACCTAACACATGTGGGAACCATCATTTGGCAACTAGCATGAAATATCTCATAAAATTACAAAAATATGAGTAATCATTCATGACTTATTTACATGAAAACAAAATTACATATCCTTTATATCTAATCCATACACCAACGACCAAAAACACCTACAAACACTTTAATTCTTCAATTTTCTTCATCTAATTGATCTCTCTCAAGTTCTATCTTCAAGTTCTAAGTGTTCTTCATATATTTTACAAGTTCTAGTTACATAAAATCAAGAATACTTTCAAGTTTGCTAGCTCACTTCCAATCTTGTAAGGTGATCATCCAACCTCAAGAAATCTTTGTTTCTTACAGTAGGTTATCATTCTAATACAAGGTAATAATCATATTCAAACTTTGGTTCAATTTCTATAACTATAACAATCTTATTTCAAGTGATGATCTTACTTGAACTTGTTTTCGTGTCATGATTCTGCTTCAAGAACTTCGAGCCATCCAAGGATCCGTTGAAGCTAGATCCATTTTTCTCTTTTACAGTAGGTTTATCCAAGGAACTTAAGGTAGTAATGATGTTCATAACATCATTCGATTCATACATATAAAGCTATCTTATTCGAAGGTTTAAACTTGTAATCACTAGAACATAGTTTAGTTAATTCTAAACTTGTTCGCAAACAAAAGTTAATCATTCTAACTTGACTTTTAAAATCAACTAAACACATGTTCTATATCTATATGATATGCTAACTTAATGATTTAAAACCTGGAAACACGAAAAACACCGTAAAACCGGATTTACGCCGTCGTAGTAACACCGCGGGCTGTTTTGGGTTAGTTAATTAAAAACTATGATAAACTTTGATTTAAAAGTTGTTATTCTGAGAAGATGATTTTTATTATGAACATGAAACTATATCCAAAAATTATGGTTAAACTCAAAGTGGAAGTATGTTTTCTAAAATGGTCATCTAGACGTCGTTCTTTCGACTGAAATGACTACCTTTACAAAAACGACTTGTAACTTATTTTTCCGACTATAAACCTATACTTTTCTGTTTAGATTCATAAAATAGAGTTAAATATGAAACCATAGCAATTTGATTCACTCAAAACGGATTTAAAATGAAGAAGTTATGGGTAAAACAAGATTGGATAAGTTTTCTCATTTTAGCTACGTGAAAATTGGTAACAAATCTATTCCAACCATAACTTAATCAACTTGTATTGTATATTATGTAATCTTGAGATACCATAGACACGTATACAATGTTTTGACCTATCATGTCGACACATCTATATATATTTCGGAACAACCATAGACACTCTATATGTGAATGTTGGAGTTAGCTATACAGGGTTGAGGTTGATTCCAAAATATATATAGTTTGAGTTATGATCAATACTGAGATACGTATACACTGGGTCATGGATTGATTCAAGATAATATTTATCGATTTATTTCTGTACATCTAACTGTGGACAACTAGTTGTAGGTTACTAACGAGGACAGCTGACTTAATAAACTTAAAACATCAAAATATATTAAAAGTGTTGTAAATATATTTTAAACATACTTTGATATATATGTATATATTGTTATAGGTTCGTGAATCAACCAGTGGCCAAGTCTTACTTCCCGACGAAGTAAAAATCTGTGAAAGTGAGTTATAGTCCCACTTTTAAAATCTAATATTTTTGGGATGAGAATACATGCAGGTTTTATAAATGATTTACAAAATAGACACAAGTACGTGAAACTATATTCTATGGTTGAATTATCGAAATCGAATATGCCCCTTTTTATTAAGTCTGGTAATCTAAGAATTAGGGAACAGACACCCTAATTGACGCGAATCCTAAAGATAGATCAATCGGGCCCAACAAGCCCCATCCAAAGTACCGGATGCTTTAGTACTTAGAAATTTATATCATATCCGAAGGGTGTCCCGGAATGATGGGGATATTCTTACATATGCATCTTGTTAATGTCGGTTACCAGGTGTTCACCATATGAATGACTTTTATCTCTATGTATGGGATGTGTATTGAAATATGAAATCTTGTGGTCTATTATTATGATTTGATATATATAGGTTAAACCTATAACTCACCAACATTTTTGTTGATGTTTTAAGCATGTTTATTCTCAGGTGATTATTAAGAGCTTCCGCTGTCGCATACTTAAATAAGGACGAGATTTGGAGTCCATGTTTGTATGATATTGTGCAAAAACTGCATTCAAGAAACTTATTTTGTTGTAACATATTTGTATTGTAAACTATTATGTAATGGTCATGTGTAAACAGGATATTTTAGATTATCATTATTTGATAATCTACGTAAAGCTTTTTAAACCTTTATTGATGAAATAAAGGTTATGGTTTGTTTTAAAATGAATGCAGTCTTTGAAAAACGTCTCATATAGAGGTCAAAACCTCGCAACGAAATCAATTAATATGGAACGTTTTTAATCAATAAGAACGGGACATTTTAGTTGGTATCCGAGCGTTGGTCTTAGAGAACCAGAATTTTGCATTAGTGTGTCTTATCGAGTTTGTTAGGATGCATTAGTGAGTCTGGACTTCGACCGTGTTTACTTGAAAAATGATTGCTTAACAAATTTTGTTGGAAACTATATATTTTTAACATGTGAATATTATGTGATATATTAATCTCTTAACGTGTTTGATATTATGTGATAGATGTCTACCTCTAGAACAAGTCCCATTGACTCACCTAATAATAATGAAGAGTCAAATGTAAATTGGAATGATTCGTGGACTGATTCACAAGTTCCCGAAGAGGAACCGGAAGAAGAGTCGGAACCGGAAGAAGAATCAGAACCGGAAGAGGAGGAACCGGATGAAGAAATAGAACCGGTGGGGGAAATAATAAAATGGTTAAGTAAAAGAAAATCCTCAACCAACCGACCAAGGTTAATTATGGTCAATGGTGTTTCCGCCAAGGAAGCAAAATATTGGGAGGATTACCAATTCTCCGATGAATCGGATTCCGACGAGAATTCCGATGATGTTATAGAAATTACCCCAACTGAATTTAAAAAGGCAAAAGAAAATAATAAGGGAAAGGGCATAAAAATAGATACATCTAATTCCAACCCCGATGAACTTTATATGTATCGTCAACCCCCGAAGTCCTTAAGTTGTAACAATGACCCGGGAACCTCTAAACCACCAGGTTTTTCTAAACCGTTGTGGAAAACGACAGTTAGTATTAGGGGAACATCATATATCCCTAGAAACTTGTCAAAACGAACCAAAACTGAAGAAGAAGAAACGAGCGAGTCGGAATAAGATAGTTTTATTCGTGTGGTTTAATATATGTAATATAGTGTGCTTATGCTTTATGATATATGTAAAAATTGCTTGTATTAATAAGTATTTTTTTATGAATCTAACTCTTGTCTATTTTACAGTTTAAAAACACAAAATGGATAGACAACCCAATATTTTAAGAGACCTACCCGGAGACATGATTGATGAAATCTTGTCTAGAGTTGGTCAGAATTCCTCGGCACAACTATTTAAGGCGAGATCAGTTTGTAAGACATTCGAAGAACGTTCCAAGAATGTCTTGGTTTATAAGAGACTTTCGTTTGAAAGATGGGGGATATCACATTGGGAAACCCATAAGTTACGATGTGTTTACTTTGACGCATATATTGCGGGGAACCCAAATGCTATTTTACGCAACGGGTTAAGAAATTATTTTGACTCAATATATCCGAATATTGGACTTCGTGATTTAGAAAAAGCGGCTAACATGCAACATAAAGAAGCATGTTATGCTTACGGATTAGTAATTTTCGCTTCTCACCAAAGTGAGAACAAGAACATCGGGCTACAACTATTAAACAAAACATTTCCACAAGTGACGGAGTCGGTAATTGGGGTAAGAAATGAGGTTTTTAGATTGTTACGGGACTGTTGGACATTACGTAACCCTCGTCCTTTTGACGACGTTACAACACGCTGTCTTATCAACGGCCATAACGGTTATGTTCCACAAGACCAAGGATGGGAAGTAATCCTAGTAAAACCAGAATGCATGACTTGTTTCTGGACGTATGAATTACGTGTCTTTATTGCCTTTGCTGAACGACTTGTGTACTAGCTAGAATTATCTTCACAACTATCTTGTATCAAAGTTATTGTGTGCTATATTTCATGCTTTATGTAAAATAAGCGGTATTGTAAGTTTGTAAAATATTGTATAAAAGTTTGAACGCGAAATATTATTATAATCAGTTTTTCATATAGAATTGTAGTAGTTAAATTGTATATTAGCTACTAAGTATGAACTTAACGGGTAGGTACTACCCGAATTTAAACTTATAAAACGCTAATATGAAGAAAAAGCTTTTATAAATGAGTTCATATTATGCTACGAAATACTATTAACTACTCTTAATATTCTGTATGATTAACTTGTTCCATTTGATTATTTTGAAGGAAATGGCACCGACTACTCGACACATCGTGAATATGAATCAAGAGGAATTCCGTACTTTTCTAGCTTCAAACATAGCCGCAGTACAGGCTGCGCTACATACCAACAATAACCTTGGATCTAGCAGTACAGGAAATCGTGTAGGATGCACCTACAAAGAATTCACTGCCTGCAAACCTTTGGAATTTGATGGAACCGAAGGACCGATCGGATTGAAACAGTGGTGTTTGCCATAAGTAAGTGTACTGAAGAGGACAAAGTGAAGTACGCTACGCATACCTTCACAGGTTCTGCGTTAACATGGTGGAATACCTATCTAGAGCAAGTGGGACAAGACGATGCGTACGCACTACCGTGGTCAGCATTCAACCACTTGATGAACGAGAAGTACCATCCCAGAACCGAGGTCAATAAGCTCAAGACAGAACTTAGAGGGTTACGAACCCAAGGATTTGATATTACCACGTACGAAAGACGATTCACAGAATTGTGCCTATTGTGTCCGGGAGCATTCGAAGATGAGGAAGAGAAGATCGACGCGTTTGTGAAAGGATTACCGGAAAGAATCCAAGAAGATATAAGTTCACACGAGCCCGCCTCCATACAACAGGCATGTAGAATGGCTCACAAACTAGTGAACCAGATTGAAGAAAGAATTAAAGAACAGACTGCTGAAGAGGCCAATATGAAGCAAGTCAAAAGAAAGTGGGAGGAAAACGGTGATAAGAATCACCAATACAACAACAACAGCAATTACAACAATAATCGCAACAATTATCCCAACAATCGCAACATCAATCGCAACTACAACAAACGGCCCAACAACAACAACAACAACAACAACAACAACAACAACAACAACAACACCAACAACAACAACAACAGCAACTACAACAATCATCCCAACAACAATAATAACCGCAACAACAATAACAATCAGAAGCAGCTATGCCAAAGGTGTGAAAAGAATCACTCGGGGTTCTGCACCAAATTTTGTAACAAGTGTAAAAGAAATGGTCATAGCGCGGCGAAGTGTGAGGTCTACGGACCAGGGGTTAATAGAACGAAAGGAACAAATGGTGTCGGAACGAGTAATGGCGGAGCAAGTAGTGTCGGAGCAAGTTATGCCAATGTAGTTTGTTATAAATGTGGAAAACCGGGCCACATTATTAGAAATTGCCCGAACCAGGAGAACACGAATGGACAAGGCCGCGGAAGAGTTTTCAATATTAATGCGGCAGAGGCACAAGAAGACCCGGAGCTTGTTACGGGTACGTTTCTTATTGACAATCAATCTGCTTACATTTTATTTGATTCGGGTGCGGATAAAAGCTATATGAGTAGAGATTTTTGTGCTAAATTAAGTTGTCCATTGACGCCTTTGGATAGTAAATTTTTACTCGAATTAGCAAATGGTAAATTAATTTCAGCAGATAATATATGTCGGAATCGAGAAATTAAACTGGTTAGCGGAACATTTAAGATTGATTTGATACCAGTAGAGTTAGGGAGTTTTGATGTGATAATCGGTATGGACTGGTTGAAAGAAGTGAAAGCAGAGATCGTTTGTTACAAAAATGCAATTCGCATTATACGAGAAAAAGGAAAACCCTTAATGGTGTACGGAGAAAAGGGCAACACGAAGCTACATCTTATTAGTAATTTGAAGGCACAAAAACTAATAATAAAAGGTTGCTATGCTGTTCTAGCACACGTCGAGAAAGTACAAACTGAAGAAAAGAGCATCAATGATGTTCCCATTGCAAAAGAATTTCCCGATGTATTTCCGAAAGAATTACCGGGATTACCCCCACATCGATCCGTTGAATTTCAAATAGATCTTGTACCAGGAGCTGCACCAATAGCTCGTGCTCCTTACAGACTCGTACCCAGTGAGATGAAAGAACTACAAAGCCAATTACAAGAACTTTTAGAGCGTGGTTTCATTCGACCAAGCACATAACCGTGGGGAGCTCCTGTTTTGTTTGTCAAGAAGAAAGATGGTACATTCAGGTTGTGTATCGACTACCGAGAGTTGAACAAACTTACCATCAAAAACCGCTACCCACTACCGAGAATCGACGACTTATTTGATCAACTACAAGGCTCGTCTGTTTATTCAAAGATTGACTTACGTTCCGGGTATCATCAAATGCGGGTGAAAGAAGATGATATTCCAAAGACTGCTTTCAGGACACGTTACGGTCATTATGAGTTTATGGTCATGCCGTTTGGTTTAACTAATGCACCAGCTGTGTTCATGGACCTTATGAACCGAGTGTGTGGACCATACCTTGACAAGTTTGTCATTGTTTTCATTGATGACATACTTATTTACTCAAAGAATGACCAAGAACACGGTGAACATTTGAGAAAGGTGTTAGAAGTATTGAGGAAGGAAGAATTGTACGCTAAGTTTTCAAAGTGTGCATTTTGGTTGGAAGAAGTTCAATTCCTCGGTCACATAGTGAACAAAGAAGGTATTAATGTGGATCCGGCAAAGATAGAAACTGTTGAAAAGTGGGAAACCCCGAAAACTCTGAAACACATACGCCAGTTTTTAGGACTAGCTGGTTACTACAGAAGGTTCATCCAAGACTTTTCCAGAATAGCAAAACCCTTGACTGCATTAACGCATAAAGGGAAGAAATTTGAATGGAATGATGAACAAGAGAAAGCGTTTCAGTTATTGAAGAAAAAGCTAACTACGGCACCTATATTGTCATTGCCTGAAGGGAATGATGATTTTGTGATTTATTGTGATGCATCAAAGCAAGGTCTCGGTTGTGTATTAATGCAACGAACGAAGGTGATTGCTTATGCGTCTAGACAATTGAAGATTCACGAACAAAATTATATGACGCATGATTTGGAATTAGGCGCGGTTGTTTTTGCATTAAAGACTTGGAAGCACTACTTATATGGGGTCAAAAGTATTATATATACCGACCACAAAAGTCTTCAACACATATTTAATCAGAAACAACTGAATATGAGGCAGCGTAGGTGGATTGAATTATTGAATGATTACGACTTTGAGATTCGTTACCACCCGGGGAAGGCAAATGTGGTAGCCGATGCCTTGAGCAGGAAGGACAGAGAACCCATTCGAGTAAAATCTATGAATATAATGATTCATAATAACCTTACTACTCAAATAAAGGAGGCGCAACAAGGAGTTTTAAAAGAGGGAAATTTAAAGGATGAAATACCCAAAGGATCGGAGAAGCATCTTAATATTCGGGAAGACAGAACCCGGTATAGGGCTGAAAGGATTTGGGTACTAAAATTTAGAGATATGAGAGAAATGGTACTTAGAGAAGCTCATAAAACCAGATACTCAATACATCCTGGAACGGGGAAGATGTACAAGGATCTCAAGAAACATTTTTGGTGGCCGGGTATGAAAGCCGATGTTGCTAAATACGTAGGAGAATGTTTGACGTGTTCTAAGGTCAAAGCTGAGCATCAGAAACCATCAGGTCTACTTCAACAACCCGAAATCCCAGAATGGAAATGAGAAAACATTACCATGGATTTCAACACTAAATTGCCAAGGACTGCAAGTGGTTTTGATACTATTTGGGTAATAGTTGATCGTCTCACCAAATCAGCACACTTCCTGCCAATAAGAGAAGATGACAAGATGGAGAAGTTAGCACGACTGTATTTGAAGGAAGTCGTCTCCAGACATGGAATACCAATCTCTATTATCTCTGATAGGGATGGTAGATTTATTTCAAGATTCTGGCAGACATTACAGCAAGCATTAGGAACTCGTCTAGACATGAGTACTGCCTATCATCCACAAACTGATGGGCAGAGCGAAAGGACGATACAAACGCTTGAAGACATGCTACGAGCATGTGTTATTGATTTTGGAAACAGTTGGGATCGACATCTACCGTTAGCAGAATTTTCCTACAACAACAGCTACCATTCAAGCATTGAGATGGTGCCGTTTGAAGCACTTTATGGTAGAAAGTGCAGGTCTCCGATTTGTTGGAGTGAAGTGGGTGATAGACAGATTACGGGTCCAGAGATTATACAAGAAACTACCGAGAAGATCATCCAAATTCAACAACGGTTGAAAACCGCCCAAAGTCGACAAAAGAGCTACGCTGACATTAAAAGAAAAGATATAGAATTTGAAATTGGAGAGATGGTCATGCTTAAAGTTGCACCTTGGAAAGGCGTTGTTCGATTTGGTAAACGAGGGAAATTAAATCCAAGGTATATTGGACCATTCAAGATTATTGATCGTGTCGGACCAGTAGCTTACCGACTTGAGTTACCTCAACAACTCGCGGCTGTACATAACACTTTCCACGTCTCGAATTTGAAGAAATGTTTTGCTAAAGAAGATCTCACTATTCCGTTAGATGAAATCCAAATCAACGAAAAACTCCAATTCATCGAAGAACCTGTCGAAATAATGGATCGTGAGGTTAAAAGACTTAAGCAAAACAAGATACCAATTGTTAAGGTTCGATGGAATGCTCGTAGAGGACCAGAGTTCACCTGGGAGCGTGAAGATCAGATGAAGAAGAAATACCCGCATCTATTTCCAGAAGATTCGTCAACACCTTCAACAGCTTAAAATTTCGGGACGAAATTTATTTAACGGGTAGGTACTGTAGTGACCCGAACTTTTCCATGTTTATATATATTAATTGAGATTGATATTTACATGATTAAATGTTTCCAACATGTTAAGCAATCAAACTTGTTAAGACTTGATTAATTGAAATATGTTTCATATAGACAATTGACCACCCAAGTTGACCGGTGATTCACGAACGTTAAAACTTGTAAAAACTATACAATGACATATATATGGTTATATATATAGTTAACATGTTTTTATTATAAGTATGTATCTCATTAGGTATTTTAACAATGAGTTATATACATAAAAATGAGACTATTAATTTAAGAAACTCGAAAACGATATATATATAACGATTATCGTTATAACAACGTCTTACTAGGTACATATGAATCATATTAAGATATTGATACACTTGGTTAATTATGTTAAATTATAAGTAAATATATTATTAAGTGTATTAACAATGAAATACATATGTAAAAATAAGACTACTAACTTAATGATTTCGAAACGAGACATATATGTAACGATTATCGTTGTAACGACATTTAACTGTATATACATCATACTAAGATATATTATATATCATAATATCATGATAATATAATAATTTAACATCTCATTTTTTATAATAAACAATGGGTTAACAACATTCAACAAGATCGTTAATCTAAAGGTTTCAAAACAACATTTACATGTAACGACTAACGATGACTTAACGACTCAGTTAAAATATATATACATGTAGTGTTTTAATATGTATTCATACACTTTTGAAAGACTTCAAGACACTTATCAAAATACTTCTACTTAACAAAAATGCTTACAATTACATCCTCGTTCAGTTTCATCAACAATTCTACTCGTATGCACCCGTATTCGTACTCGTACAATACACAGCTTTTAGATGTATGTACTATTGGTATATACACTCCAATGATCAGCTCTTAGCAGCCCGTGGGAGTCACCTAACACATGTGGGAACCATCATTTGGCAACTAGCATGAAATATCTCATAAAATTACAAAAATATGAGTAATCATTCATGACTTATTTACATGAAAACAAAATTACATATCCTTTATATCTAATCCATACACCAACGACCAAAAACACCTAAAAACACTTTCATTCTTCAATTTTCTTCATCTAATTGATCTCTCTCAAGTTCTATCTTCAAGTTCTAAGTGTTCTTCATATATTTTACAAGTTCTAGTTACATAAAATCAAGAATACTTTCAAGTTTGCTAGCTCACTTCCAATCTTGTAAGGTGATCATCCAACCTCAAGAAATCTTTGTTTCTTACAGTAGGTTATCATTCTAATACAAGGTAATAATCATATTCAAACTTTGGTTCAATTTCTATAACTATAACAATCTTATTTCAAGTGATGATCTTACTTGAACTTGTTTTCGTGTCATGATTCTGCTTCAAGAACTTCGAGCCATCCAAGGATCCGTTGAAGCTAGATCCATTTTTCTCTTTTCCAGTATGTTTATCCAAGGAACTTAAGGTAGTAATGATGTTCATAACATCATTCGATTCATACATATAAAGCTATCTTATTCGAAGGTTTAAACTTGTAATCACTAGAACATAGTTTAGTTAATTCTAAACTTGTTCGCAAACAAAAGTTAATCCTTCTAACTTGACTTTTAAAATCAACTAAACACATGTTCTATATCTATATGATATGCTAACTTAATGATTTAAAACCTGGAAACACGAAAAACACCGTAAAACCGGATTTACGCCGTCGTAGTAACACCGCGGGCTGTTTTGGGTTAGTTAATTAAAAACTATGATAAACTTTGATTTAAAAGTTGTTATTCTGAGAAGATGATTTTTATTATGAAAATGAAACTATATCCAAAAATTATGGTTAAACTCAAAGTGGAAGTATGTTTTCTAAAATGGTCATCTAGACGTCGTTCTTTCGACTGAAATGACTACCTTTACAAAAACGACTTGTAACTTATTTTTCCGACTATAAACCTATACTTTTCTGTTTAGATTCATAAAATATAGTTCAATATGAAACCATAGCAATTTGATTCACTCAAAACGGATTTAAAATGAAGAAGTTATGGGTAAAACAAGATTGGATAAGTTTTCTCATTTTAGCTACGTGAAAATTGGTAACAAATCTATTCCAACCATAACTTAATCAACTTGTATTGTATATTATGTAATCTTGAGATACCATAGATACGTATACAATGTTTCGACCTATCATGTCGACACATCTATATATATTTCGGAACAACCATAGACACTCTATATGTGAATGTTGGAGTTAGCTATACAGGGTTGAGGTTGATTCCAAAATATATATAGTTTGAGTTGTGATCAATACTGAGATACGTATACACTGGGTCGTAGATTGATTCAAGATAATATTTATCGATTTATTTCTGTACATCTAACTGTGGACAACTAGTTGTAGGTTACTAACGAGGACAGCTGACTTAATAAACTTAAAACATCAAAATATATTAAAAGTGTTGTAAATATATTTTAAACATACTTTGATATATATGTATATATTGTTATAGGTTCGTGAATCAACCAGTGGCCAAGTCTTACTTCCCGACGAAGTAAAAATCTGTGAAAGTGAGTTATAGTCCCACTTTTAAAATCTAATATTTTTGGGATGAGAATACATGCAGGTTTTATAAATGATTTACAAAATAGACACAAGTACGTGAAACTATATTCTATGGTTGAATTATCGAAATCGAATATGCCCCTTTTTATTAAGTCTGGTAATCTAAGAATTAGGGAACAGACACCCTAATTGACGCGAATCCTAAAGATAGATCTATCGGGCCCAACAAGCCCCATCCAAAGTACCGGATGCTTTAGTACTTTGAAATTTATATCATATCCGAAGGGTGTCCCGGAATGATGGGGATATTCTTACATATGCATCTTGTTAATGTCGGTTACCAGGTGTTCACCATATGAATGACTTTTATCTCTATGTATGGGATGTGTATTGAAATATGAAATCTTGTGGTCTATTATTATGATTTGATATATATAGGTTAAACCTATAACTCACCAACATTTTTGTTGACGTTTTAAGCATGTTTATTCTCAGGTGATTATTAAGAGCTTCCGCTGTCGCATACTTAAATAAGGACGAGATTTGGAGTCCATGTTTGTATGATATTGTGTAAAAACTGCATTCAAGAAACTTATTTTGTTGGAACATATTTGTATTGTAAACCATTATGTAATGGTCATGTGTAAACAGGATATTTTAGATTATTATTATTTGATAATCTACGTAAAGCTTTTTAAACCTTTATTGATGAAATAAAGGTTATGGTTTGTTTTAAAATGAATGCAGTCTTTGAAAAACGTCTCATATAGAGGTCAAAACCTCGCAACGAAATCAATTAATATGGAACGTTTTTAATCAATAAGAACGGGACATTTCACTGATGTGCTGCTGATCAGTCAGTCATGAGATGACATTACGTCATGGTTAAGAGTCCTCAAGATGATGATGATGATGATTGAAAAGCAAAGAGACAATTCAATAATTTACTCGTGTATTTAGTAATTTAATAAAATTTAATAAAAGCAAGTACTTTTGTATACGAGCCAATTAAGTTTTCATCTTTTTCATCGTCACCCCAACATTATATCTCCAAATTACACATCAGGCAAATTACATAAAAAGGTAACTTATTTTACATGTTTTCTTATTTTCGGTAATGTATTTCATATAAAAAAAAGGAGTCTTTTTCAAAAGTTGATCAAAAAGAGGGTGTCGTTAACTTTCTTCATTAAGTTCTATCATGTGCCATACATGTGAAGGTATTTTCGTCAAAGCATAACCAGATGTGTTTCAGATTACATTTCATCATCATCATCGACCATCATGTTTTCATTATCATTATCATTATCATCATCGACTATCACTTTTTCATTTATCAAAACCCTTATCTTAACATCTCTTAAAAACATAAACATCATTTCACAAAATAAAATTCGAGAATTCTTTTATGTATATCATCTTCATCAGATTATCATCAAACAAAGACATAAATAGTTTTAACTTCATCTTCATCTTTGTTCTTCGTGTTTTACATCATGAATTTGGGGATTTTCCATTTCAAAGTAATATCCTCAAATCGAGCCTAGATTCTTGTTGCTTATCATAAACCTAAGCTTTGTGCTTCATCAGAAGTGATTAACATCATCATATTCTTCTCAGATCTGAAGTTATTTTTCAGTCAACAAAAGTCAAACGAGCCTTCAAAGATCAAATTCAGAAATTATAGGTTGTTTTAGGCCTTAAATAATTCTTATGCTTTTCCTATTTTAGAGCATTCGGATGTTGTTGTTAAACAACTTTACTTCAGAAATTTCATCAAAAAATCATTGTATTTCGAATTTGATTCTCCTGCTTAATTTGAAGAAAAAAGCAGTATATTCTTGATTCTGAATTCGAATACGCATCAGGTTTGTTCAATTAAATACTATAGTACATAATTAATAATTAAGCACAAGTGGTACTTACGGAGTATTATTTACAGTATATATATGTATATATTTGAGAATGAAGAGTTGTTGAACTTACAGATTCAGATTTGTGGTTTTGGTGAAAGAAACAAAGTGAAGGAGATTGATCAAAAGACGAAAATACCTTCACATGTATGGCACGTGATAGAACTTACTTAACGACCCTCTTTTTGATCAACTTTTGAAAAAGACTCCTATTTTTATACCCGAATGAAATATATTACCTAAAATAGGAAAACAAGTAAAATAGGTTATTATGTAATTTGCGCTTTAATTTAATACAAATTGGGGCATGTAGCCAAGTGGGTACTTTTATGGGTATCATCAGACGGAGTCCTACATCTAATAGTGAAATAGTCACGTTATCAGAACGGTGTCTACATACTCTTTTTGGCCGTGGATTCACAAGGACGACATAAATAGAACCATAATTATCATACTGAGTTTTTTTCAAATTTTTTTTTTTACGAAAAACAAGAATTTAATTAATAATGATTTTTAACAAGATATGAAAATCAAATTACAACAAGATCAAAGTGACTTACAAACACTTTGTCCAACTGATCACATATGAAACCATAAAGCCATAAACGTAAAAGATCAATCATTTAACTCTTGTAATAAAAGCCAAGGTTGTGATGACTAAATGTAGAATTGATCCGATTCATATAATTTTGAAGCAACCGTCCCTTGAAACACTTGAATCTTGATTCGAACCACCAACGAAGGACAACATGTATATTCACCGTTAAAAGACGCCTTATTCCGTGAAATCCAATCGCTCATAAAGTTGCCGGCCTTATCAAACTCGAAAATCTACCCGCCTTAACGCGCAAGTCCCCAAACCAATTTTTGGAGAATTCCGTTATAGAGGAAGGCACTACCGATCTGACTTGCCACCAACTAAACAAAGTCGTCCCAATATTGAATGTTCATGCGCAATGAACCATGAGATGATGTACGACTCAACATAATCCTAGCACCAAATGCACTGTTCATCCAAACCATTCGGTAAGCAATGTCTTCGAGCAAGGACTTCTTTAGTCAGGATAGCATCTTGAATAGCTAACTGATATCGGCTAAAAAGTCATGTTTTTACCATCGATATTAAGCCCATAATCAATAAAGCTGCAAACTTTATTGAAGAATTAATTATTTATTCGCTTTATTTTATAGATCAAATGATTACGAAGGCAATGCAAGAAGACTCTAAAAAAACGGACTTAAAACGAAGAATCTAGAGCAAAAATGGCGAAAACCAAGTTACGACCTCGGAAGCCAAGTTACGATCCCGAAAATCAAGTCAGAAAACCAAGAAAGAGCCACACAGGTTGCCCTTTGTGCATGGGCACGCCACACGGGATGCAATGATTTCAGCCCACACGCCCAGCTCACACAGCCTGCCTCATACACGGATGTCTCAAACGAGCCGAGTGCCCGACCTGCCCATTCCACACATGTGTCCCACACGACATGCTAGTGGCTGTTTTTGCCTATCTAAAGCCCATTTGTCATTCATCTTTTCACACACTTCCCTCACTCACTCTCTCACTAGTTTCTCCCTCTAGGATTATGATATAATTATCGATTAGCGATAATTAGCTAGAGTAGGCATTAAATGGAGTCTGTAAAAGATTGGAGGTGCGTCAGAAGTTATCACTTTTGTAATTTTGCAACTCGATTAATCTACAGGTATTTCTATCCTTCAATATATCTTTTCATAATGTCTTTCATTATTGTTATACTAGATGATATTAATTTCAAGATTAGCGAGTAATTATCTTTAAATGTATTGTGCGATGTAATTTGTTACGATGGTGATATGAAATTATGAAATGTGATGATATTGAAATGCTTCCCGATTATGTTTTAAATGTAATCGCTTTTCCGACTAATAGAAGGTGGTTATTGGCTCTTTATTGGGACGTTACACTATCTGTGTCACCCTTTTGGTTAAGAAAACTCTGTCTACATAGTGTAATTGACGAAGGCACAACGGTTGTAGTACGTCAACCTACACTATGGATTCCAACAGGTGAAGGTTTTAAGATATGTCTGATAAATGTTAGTTTTATCCTTATATTCTAAGTAATTTTATTGAATTTATTTGATAAATAATTGAGTAATAGTAATAATAAATAAAAATTAAAAAGCTTAATGATAATTATTGATTATATTTTGTAATTAAATAATTATAATTATTTTGAATTATATATATATATATATATATATATATATATATATATATATATATATATATATATAAATAGTAAAATGGATATTTTTTTAAGAATGGATGATGTATATATTTGTTATTTTCAAAATCAAAACATGTATACTTTTCCTTCATCTCCATTCACTCCACCTTTTCAAGCTAAAACCAACCGATTCACTTCTTCAACCAAAAAACCAAAGACGATATTGAAGATGGGGAATGGATCCGAGTTGAACGAAAACAAAAATCATCCCCCAATCAAAGATATCGAGAACTTATTCACAAGTAGGGTAGCCACAACAATCATCAACCAACAACCTTCAAACAACCTAATAACAATTACGCCACCTTCCCTAACAATATCACGATCCATAACCTGCATCAAACAAAACAAAACCCCCTACTTTCATAATGTTTTTCAACTTCCCTGAACATTGGAAATACAATGACCTGCTTATCTTATTCAATAGATATGGAGAAGTTGCAGATTTGTATGTTCCTTTCGGTAAAACTTTAAGGAATGGAAAAAGATTCGGTTTCATTTTATTTTCCGATATTCAAGACATCGATTTCCTCCTGAAAAAACTGAACTCCGTCTATTTGAATGGCTATTGGTTACGTGCATATCGAGCTCACGAAAGAAAACACATCGCTGAAAGAAAAATCCGACAAAATGCCCATCACCCAGGCACCAATACACCCTTCCATACTTCTGTCAAAAAACACCCTAAAACCAAAACATGCTATATCCCAAAGTCAAACATCCCTACCCCTAACACCACAAACACCACTAATGTACATACTTCAAAACCTCCTTCAAATGATCAAAATTACAGAGATATCCTGCAACAAAATCACACCCCTATTGGATCATCTGATCCCGGAACCAAACCTAGAACCATCACCCTGGAACCGGAAGAAACAAACAAAAAAATTCTCAAGAACGCAATCATCAGGGAAATCATAAAACATAGATTTGATTGAAGATTTTCCGACCCTTTGCACATCTGAAGGTCTGTCCAAATTCAACATCAAATATTTGGGCCGACTAAAGTTATGTCTCACTTTTGAGGATGAAGATACGGTTAGTAACATCATGAATAACAAAGAACATGTTCTCAGATATTGGCTCAAAAACATTAGGCAAATAGAAAATAAAAGCTTTAAATAGGCAAGGTTATCCTGGCACACAATAAAAGGGGTCGGCATAAATTGTTGGTCAGAAAAGAACTTCAGAAAAATAGCCAGATGGTATGGGACAATACACGACGTTTACAACAGTAGCTTCAACGGTAATCAAAATTTAATCACAGGGAAAGTACTAGTTAAACTATGGGGTAACGATTTGATAAATGACACTGTTCATGCCAAAGTAGACAACTGTAGTATCTTCTATGTTCAAGTCATGGAGGATGTTAACGGAATCGTTGAAATCGATATGGAGGAAGCCGAAGAAAAGAATGATCTTACTGACTCAAACAATAATTTTGATGAAGAAAACAAGTCCAACTAAGATGAATTCGAAAAAGAGGACGAAGAAGGTTGGTTACCGGAATATGAAAAGCCGATCTTCACCAGAGAAGACGAAGAATCTAAAGCATTTGCTACATCAGCAAACTTTCATGACATTAATGACGACAAAACTGTAACATCCTCAATCGGGCCTAGATGTAAGATTACTAGATTGCCCTTAAGTTTGTATTGCGTTATTATATGCTTTTATTTTTATTTAATATTTATTATTAAATAATGATGTGGTTAGGACCAGTTTGTGACAAGGGTCACAGAACAAGTTTGTTTATTTAATTTGGACTTCGTTTGGGTTGCCAAATGATATACGAAAGATATCAGATAACTGATAAATACCTGTGTGTTGCACAGTGTGGGATTTTAACCCACTTTAGATGACTAGTGAGCTGTGTTCTTCTCATTTTCCAGACTCTTCCACACACTCCAGTACCTTCATCTCTTTCACCTAATTAACCCTAATCTTTAATTCTTGTTTTAGAGCTCAAATCATTTACATTATTTTGTTCCTTGTGTTTTACTGATTCTATCAAGGTAAGAATCACAAGTTTTCATGCTTTAATCTTTTAGAAAATGGAGTTTTTGTGTTAGTTTTTACAAAGTGTGTATTTTGGGTCAAAAGAGTTAGATTTGATGTTGTTTGAGTCCAAATCGTGTGGGTTTATGTTCCTACATGTTTAGTGTCTTCGATTTGGTAAGTTTTGAGGTTAAAAACGAGCTCTAGATCAAGAATTGGTGAGTTTGGTGAGAAACCCGTCACTTTGGTAGCTGCTGCTGCAGATGAACTACCATCGGCAGATGGACTCTGACCACCGACCGATGGTGTGTGACGATCGGTCGATGGACTAGACTATCGACCGTGTAGTGACACGAACTTTTCCATGTTTATATATATATTAAATGAAATTGTTATTTACATGATTAAGTGTTTCCAACATGTTAAGCAATCAAATTTGTTAAGACTTGATTAAATGAAATAGGTTTCATATAGACAATTGACCACCCAAGTTGACCGGTGATTCACGAACGTTAAAACTTGTAAAAACTATACGATGACATATATATGGTTATATATATAGTTAACATGATTTTATTATAAGTATGTATCTCATTAGGTATTTTAACAATGAGTTATATACATAAAAATGAGACTATTAATTTAAGAAACTCGAAAACGATATATATAACGATTATCGTTATAACAACGTCTTACTAGGTACATATGAATCATATTAAGATATTGATACACTTGGTTAATTATGTTAAATGATAAGTAAATATATTATTAAGTGTATTAACAATGAAATACATATGTAAAAATAAGACTACTAACTTAATGATTTCGAAACGAGACATATATGTAACGATTATCGTTGTAACGACATTTAACTGTATATATATCATACTAAGATATATTATATATCATAATATCATGATAATATAACAATTTAACATCTCATTTGTTATAATAAATAATGGGTTAACAACATTCAATAAGATTGTTAACCTAAAGGTTTCAAAACAACATTTACATGTAACGACTAACTGATGTTTCGCTAGGTGTATATAAAATACTATTAAATTTTACAAGGAAATACTATTAAATATGATACAATTTTACACAAGATATTTATTTATTTAGAGAATTGATATACTTAAACCTTGCTACAACACTTATAGGCAGTGTACCTAATCGTACAGTAGTGTAGTTTTTAGTAAGTCCGGTTCGTTCCACAGGGAAATCTTTAAACAAAGCTTAACGCTATATTAGTTTACTTTTATAAAAATACAAATATATATATAAGTAATATTATTATTATAAAGGGGGGTTTTTACCGTTTAATGACCGGTTTGTCGATTTTAAAACTTTAGTCGCAGTTAAAACCAAATGTAAAATATTAAAAATAAATACAAGACTTAAATTAAAGCGTAAAGTAAATAACGATAATGAAATTGCGAATAATAAAAGTGCGATAAAATAAACCTGCGATAATTAAAAAGTACGATAATTAAAAGTGCAATAATAACAATAAAAATGCGATAATTAGAAGTGCAATTAAATATAAAATAAAGGAAATTAAATATGAAATAAAAGAATTATGCTTATTTAAACTTCCGTAATCATGATATTTGACGTGTTGATTTTAGTTTTATGCTCATGGGTTAATTGTCCTTTGTCCTGGATTATTTAATATGTCCGTCTGGTTTTTGTCCATAACAGTCCATCAGTCATAAATATAAAGTGCGAGTATCCTCGTCAAATTATCCTTATACCCGAAGTTAAATATTCCAACTAATTGGGGACTTAAAATGTAACAAGATTTTAATACTTTGTTTAATAATTACACCAGGATGTCGACTGAGTGTAACCCAAGGTTTTAATATTTTGTAATCAATTATGCCAAGTGTCCTTTTACATAATTTCACCCCTGTTTTAATTATTCTAGTGGCTATTAATCCATTCCCGTGTCCGGTTAAATGAACGATTATTCGTACATATAAATACCCCGCCCATCGTGTCCGATCGAGTGTATATGGTAATTTATAGGGACGCCCAATTGTAAATCTTTATATTAACATTAACAAACTATCATTTAGTTAAACAAATATAAAGCCCATTAATAGCCCATAGTCTAATTTCCACAAGTGTCGTTCTTTTGTCCAAACCCCAATTATGGTACAAAGCCCAATTACCCAATTTTAGTAATTAGCCCAACATCATGATTACTTCGAATTAAATAAGCATAATAATAACTTAGCTACGAGACATTAAATTAAAAAGGTTGAACATAACTTACAATGATTAAAAATAGCGTAGCGTTACACGGACAGAATTTCGACTTACACCCTTACAACATTCGCTAACATACCCTTATTATTAGGATTAAAATTAAAATTAAAATTAAAATATAAATATAATTATATACGATATAGATAGAGAGATGGATATATGTTGGATGAAAAATGATCAGAATTCGGTTGGCTTTATAGGGAATTGCAGAATTTGGGGCTCCGCGACTCGCGGCCCTTTTTGCCTTCAAAGTAAATACAGCTCACACAATTTGGAGTCTTTCTTGCCGACGGTTTTTATTTATTTATATAATATATAAATAATTATAAGAATTATTTAAATATTATATTATATTTATGTGCATAGTTGACTTGTAATTTTTAGTCCGTTGCGTCGAGCGTTGAGAGTTGACTCATGTCCCGGTTCCGGATTTTCGAACGTCCTTGCGTACAATTTAATATCTTGTACTTTGCGTTTTGAATCTTGTACTCTTGTAATTTCGAGATGTTTCTTATCAATAATTGGAACCTCTTTGATTGTCTTTTGTACTTTTGAGCTTTTTGGTCGTTTGCGTCTTCAATTCGTCGAATCTGTCTTTTGTCTTCACCTTTTATTATTTAAACGAATATCACTTTTAAATAGAACAATTGCAACTAAAAGCTTGTCTTTCTTGAGGAATAATGCTATGAAATATATGTTCGTTTTTAGCATTATCAAATATTCCCACACTTGTGCGTTGCTTGTCCTCAAGCAATATCGTCTTGAAATACTAGAATCACTTCTTTATTCTTCACACTTTGTACATCAGTGATTTCTATACGGAGGTATGAACAATGGTAGTAACGATATGGTTTACAGTCCCACATGACTATAAAAATTTAGATCCATTAAGGAAATTGGATCTTTATGAAAACATTTGATCTTTTGAAAATTAAATCTAGTTTTTACCCTAGATAAGTTTTCCGGAATAACCCTTTACCGGTGTTTGCAAAATATTTTTGTGGGTTTGGTGGGTTTCAGATTTGAAAATTTTTGCTCAAAACTTGCGGTTTTATGTCACCCACTTGCTAACCTTGTATTAGGAAAGCAACACGTCCAGTTTACTTGTCCCGTATATTACCTTTCGGCAAACTACCGTCCGGTTGTAAAGAAAAGCGTTGAACAAGCAACTGTTAAGGCAATGTCCCCTGACATGCTTTTAATTATGGTCTATAACGTGTCGGACGCAATTACTATACTTGGTAGGAGCAATAGTAAAGCTCACCCTTATGATTTTTCGGTCTGGCACAAGGTCCTGTCTTTGACCATGCTATGCAACCACCGTTCTTACGGTTGACACCCGATTTGGTTCAGGTGTCCTAATGAATTCCAGGTGAATTCCTAGGATTTTACGTTCAATGGTAATTAACGCATTGAAAATGGGTTTTTAGAAAACAAATCGGTTTGTAATTTTGATCAAAATATTTTCTCGTTCAAGCTTGAGTTTAGATATCATTGAATTCCTTGAGTTTGTAATTCTCAATCTTTAAGGTCAATCTCAAGGATTGAGTAAGATCAGGCTTAAAAGCTGATTTTTGATCTTTTAAGGAGATTATCCTTTTTGGGGATCTAATTCATTAGTCTTATTAAGCTAATTTGCACGGTGCCCCCCATTTTACGAGATAAATCCTTCTCATGGTTAGGATAAATCTGACCACTTGGCGACCCTGTTTAATGCTGAGGTCCGTGGATTTCCTGCTGATTTTAGTGATGACTTTTCTAGATTTTTCGTCAACCTACAGCTGGTCTGGACGACAACTTCTTGACCTAAATCAAGAAGCGCGTGTCTTTTTCGGAAGACTTTACTTCCTTTTAATGATGGAATTGATTCATCGTGTAGATCCATCTCTTCTTTTCTTTCATCGGGTAAAACAGTTTAGTTTAGTCCAAAGCAAAAGTATTTTCAGTTATTTGTTACAGATATATGTGACATATGTTTAAGATAACTTGGTAAATTTTCCCACACTTGGCTTTTATTTTCCTTTTTATCGTCCTCTATTCCATTTTAAATGAATTTTAACATTTTGGTTTGTTTCTCAATTTATGTCCTTTCCGAGGTTACAATAATTTCGGTGTTAAAACCTAGTTTTATCGTTCATAAATATGTATACACATGATTTTGAGTTCATTTAATTGAAAATTTTGAAAAATAATACTAGAATTGGGTAGTCAGTATATAAGACTAGGGTTGTTCTTTATTATCAGAGAGCACTAGATTCTAATACAACTACTGCTTTACTAGTATTTTTAATGGTAACCAAGTGTTTAAGATAAAAATTATAAAATTCGAAAGAATTTAACCACTTCCCACACTTAAGATCTTGCAATGCCCTCATTTGCAAGAAATCGGTAATAATTTAAATTATTGAGGGTGATTTGTGTGAAAATGATTAAATTTTTACCAAAGTTTCCAAATATATTGGCGTTTGTTAGCTGAATGATAAATGGTGCACATCATTTGTTCATTCCGTCTTGTTGTTATTTCACATATATTTTGCATCTTGTCGTCAAAATTAGTTGCTTTTGCTGAACTTAATGCCAGTCTTTGAAAATGCGTTGTTTACCCTGTTGTGTACATAAGATAAACTGCAAACATATATACATATTTTTGAAGTTTGGTATATTACCCCACATTCAAAAATTATTAAAATCTAAGAATAAAAGTTAGAAAATTATAAAAACTATTACAATATTAACATAAGTATTAATTGTATCAACATTACAAATTACAAAATAAATAAAACTAAGTAGACTAGGGATGATACTGATACCAATAGGGGTTCCAAGCATAACCATAGGTGCTATAGAATGCTTCGGCAGGGTTATACGTAGGATACGGTGGTTGCATCTCTATAGACCAGGGAGGGAATATGGGTTTTGTAGTAGGAATATAGTTTCTACCTATATGTTGGCAATGAGCTATGATTTGGTTTTGATGAACTTGCCTGAAAGGACCCGTCCTAATCCATCCGGACGAAGTCCATATCGATTATAAACGATTCACAACAGTTGATTACATCGCGAGGTACTTGACCTCTATATGATATATTTTACAAACATTGCATTCATTTTGAAAAGACAATCTTTCATTACATCTGAAGTTGACAGACATGCATACCATTTCATAATATATCTAACTATAATTGACTAAATAATGATCTTGATAAACTCAACGACTCGAATGCAACGTCTTTTGAAATATGTCATGAATGACCCCAAGTAATATCTTTAAAATAATCAAATGCACAGCGGAAGATTTCTTTCATACCTGAGAATAAACATGCTTTCAAGTGTCAACCAAAAGGTTGGTGAGTTCATTAGTTTAACATAAATAATCATTTAATAATTTTAATAGACCACAAGATTTCATATTTCTATTTCTCATAAACATACGTCCCATGCATAGAGACAAAAATATCATTCATATGGATTGAACACCTGGTAACCGACATTCACAATATGCATATAAGAATATCCCCATCATTCCGGGATCCTCCTTCGGACATGATATAAATTTCGAAGTACTAAAGCATCCGGTACTTTGGATGGGGCTTGTTGGGCCCGATAGATCTATCTTTAGAGTTCGCGTCAATTAGGGTGTCTGTTCCCTAATTCTTAGATTACCAGACTTAATAAAAAGGGGCATATTCGATTTCGATCATTCAACCATATAATGTAGTTTTGATTACTTGTGTCTATTTCGTAAAAACATTTATAAAAATTGCGCATGTATTCTCAGCCCAAAAATATAAAGGGTAAAAAGGTAAATGAAACTCACGCATACAAATATTATAAAACAGTTAATAAAGCATTTGCATGTATTCTCAGCCCAAAAACGTAAAGAGTAAAAAGGGCAAATGAAACTCACCTAATGTATTTTGTAGTAAAAATACATATGATGACATTAGACAAACTGCACAATGCAGGGTTGGCCTCGGATTCACGAACCTATATCATTTGTATATATATTAAAACATATAATTAACTTGTAATAATAGTCAAATCCGTTTGTATATATTAATTATATATATTACTTATTTAAAATAGTAATGTGATATTTATATAGTTATTATATATGTATTTGATATAATTTTATATAAATAACTTTTGGTTTGTTTAAATAATGACAATAATATACATAATACTTAATACTAATAATACTAGTACTTAATAAAAATAGTAATAATAATAATAATAAAATTTAGTAACTACCTCAAAATCTGTTTTAAAAAGAAAGCGCCCCAAACTGGGCTCGAACCCGCGACCACCCGCTCATTCACTAACACCACAGACCCTTGAGCCAATTCTGTTTTTCTGTTTTAACTTCTATCCTAAATTATATAACCCGTTCAATCTACTTCTTTCTATGCTTAAGCCCAACAGCAACTAGCCCAATGATACGGCCCAACAAATGAAATTTATTTACATGGCCCAACCTAGTTTACTTATACCTAGTGGCCCAATATAGTTTAGTCCACTAACATGACTAAATATTGAACGAATGATTTGTGGATGGGTACTACAGTTCGTTCAATCAACAAGAACACAAACAAAATAGGAGTGTAACAATAATTGTATATTAACAACTCATCGTGACATCATAAACCCGTCACCACCTTTTCCATCAACGTCTTTTTCATTAACTACTCGTGATCTTATTATCATCTTCATAGGAACCTTTTGTTACTAGCTTATACGATCGTCACCATTATAATTCGTCCAAAATTTACCTCGGCCCACCAATAAGTTGATCATATTATACTTAATAAACCTCATACTCGAATAAAACAAAGATAATGAGAATTGTTATCTATTTTATTTTTAAAACTTCTAGTGGGTGTGGTGGAGTTGTTCATTCTCTTTACTGTCATTATTGCCATCAACTTTATAACAATCATCATCATCATCGTGTAGTAGTGGCAAAAATCAAGTGAAACAAATACATGCCATCATCGACATCATATATCATACGTAACCACCATCACCCACATCTTATCGTGTAGTCATACTCAATATCATCACTGTATCATTACTCTATCTAAACATCAACATACTTATATATCCTATTGTTGCAACCGGCACTTAGAAAATTCGGTGTTGAGTACTTGTCAAAACTCAAGTTCTGGCCCGCATCTTAGTAGTCCTAGTTAGCAGCAAGTTATTGAACGAGATTGATTAATAATTAATGGTACGCATGCCTAATTTAATAAACATAAAGGGCTTCGGTTGTTATAATTATTTGTCCTACACTTTACATTCCACTATCTTTATCATATGTCAAAAAGGAAATGACAAATTAAGAGGCCATGTTTGGTCGACCATCTAAGGAAAAAGGAAGACACTTGCCTAACCTTTTGAGATATATAATAAAGCAAGGTAGGGTATAACTTCATGCTCAAATGAATCGATAATTGTGTGTTCAACCTCTTTCTTTGTTTTATTCTGCTCGACTGAATAAACAGCTGTATAGCAGCAGCTACAGCGATTATAAATGGTGGAGGTTTGGTGGTCGCTCTTGATGATTTTCAGCAGAACAGTCGCAAGTCGTAGTTGCAGGTGATGGTATTATTATGTATCTTATTTATAAAGAGAAGGAGACGTAAAAAAAAATGGTAGTAACGAGTTCATAAAAAAAATTTGTGATGGTTTACTTGGTTGTTCTTGGGTGGGTTCACGAAGGGTTGTAGGTTTTATGAGTGCTCAAGGTGGGTGATGGTTTGGTTCACGAAAAGAAAATAAGGGAAACAAGGTAGATGGTGAAGTGGGGATTAAATGGTGTTTAATGATGGTGGCTGGTTTGGTTTGATCGTTGAAGAGAAAAGAACAAGAGTTAACGAGCATTTTAAACTGTGTTTCTGTTTTTATTTTTCAATTGTAGGGAAATATAACATCATATATATTTATCAATCGTATAATTGAGTTAGTACATATGACGTAATCGATTCTTTTTTTTTTGGTAATGACAATTGAGGTCTACTTTTGAAATTAAGGAGACAAGAAGTACCAAAGTTATGTAGTAGGTGAAATAATGGTACGATTGAAATAGATGGGTAACAGATTTGGAGATAAGAACAAAAGTTTAACACAGCTTGATTGCAACCAGTATCTAAATCTGATTCGTATATATCTATATCTGTTTCTGAATATGATATGTTTTTGTTTATAAATATAATACTGATTACTAGTACGTATTTGTATATATTTATAAATACATCAGAGTATAGATACGTATTTATACATGTATCTGAATATATCCTGTGTAAATAAATATACACTTGTATTAATAATAATATTAATACTAATAATAAGTTCATAAATAATAATAATAATAAAATTAATAATAATGATATTAAATATGATACTCATTTTAATAATAATAATAATAATAATAATAATAATAATAATAATAATATTAATAATAATAATAATAATAATAATAATAATAATAATAATAATAATAATAATAATAATAATAATAATATTGATAATAATACAAATAATAATATTAATATCAATGTTAATAATAATAATAATGAGAGTAATAATGATATTGATAAACTTGTAATTATATTAATTTTACACACTGATGTTCGTGAATCGTCGGAAGTAGTCAGAGGTCAACAGTATATATATGAACATAGTTCAAAGTTTTAAGATTCAACGTTATAGACTTTGCTTATCGTGTCAAAACCATATCAAGATCATGTTTAAATTTGGTCGAAAATCTCCGGGTCGTCACATTGCCAATCCTCAAATGCTCTCTGTCTAGCATTTTCGTACTCCTGTGAAGCTATAAACCTTTGCATTTCTTGCATTTCATTTCCCCCTCCTACAATACCTTGCTGTTGGTTTCTCTCAACCTGTGGATGTCTACCATGGTATTGTACTGCGGCGTTATTTCGCCTCTTCAAAACTTTCGCACCATGGTATACATTTAAACCTATTGTATCGCGGGGTTCTGGTTCTTCGACTAATAATCCCCCCCGACTTATATCCACACCGAGATATTCAGCAATCAAAGTAATAAAAATACCACCTCCTATTATGCTATGCGGTCTCATCCCCCTAACCATAGCTGATAAATAATAACCCACACAATATGGTATACTTACAGCGCTTTGTGGGTCTCGAATACACATATGGTAAAACAAATCCTGTTCATTTACCTTTTCCTTGTTCTTACCTCTTTGTGTAATTGAATTAGCTAAAAACCTATGAATTACTCTTAATTCAGCTCTATCTATATCCAAATAAGAGTAATTTCCCCCTTTGAATCGGTGATGGCTTGTCATTTGACTCCATACACCATGTGTATCAAAATTTTCATCTATCTTTCTACCATTTAGTATCAATCCTCTACAATCGGCAGATGCTAACTCCTCAGGCGTATATATACGTAAAGCCTGAGCCATGTCTAGTAAAGACATGTGGCGCATCGAACCTCCTAACAAAAATCTAATAAAAGATCGATCGGTTAAACTAGCTACCCCATCATTTAATTCTATACTACACAACAATTCTTCACACCATACTTTATATACAGGTCTACGTATGGTGAATAAACGTACCCAGTCGTTAAAAGTAGAATTACCATACCTCTGTACAAGTAATTCCCTAATTGGCCCGGCCAATTCTACAGCTTCTAAGGGTCCCCATTCTATGACCCTATGTACCTCAACAACTTTGGAATGAAGAGTATGCAAACCCCTTTGATATTTTGGATAATCTATCCAAAGTCTGTCAAATCTCAGGTTCGGGTCCAAATCTTCCAAGTGCATATCAGAAAATGTCATGACTGGATGAGGTATATCTTGCTTGTAGTAGTTATCCACCTCCTGTTGTTCCGCATTATCAGCAGGAGCATTGCGAGCTTGGGATGAAGATTCACCCCTTTCAGTCTGCAAAACACATCAAACACAATTTTTTTGTGCATCCAAATATGTATTAGTGTCAGCAAAATCATCAATCAAAATAATTACAATGACATGATCAATTTATATCAAACTTAAGCTCATTTTCACATTTTTATCAAATCTACACTTTTTCAAATAAGCATATACGAAAATGTTCGCCAAGTTCATAAGCATTCAACTCAAATAACATGTCAAAATAATCATTACTAGCAATTAAACAAGTTTCAAATGGCATTATCTCTCAAAAATCAAGTTCATGAATTTTTAGACTTGAAAAAGTCCACTTTAATTCTCAAAATCATGTTTAGGCTCAAAGTTTAGATCATTTAACTACCTAAATATGTTACACTACTTAATTTAGCAACAATTCATGACAAAAATCGGCCATAACCTGTTTATATCAAAAAGCCCCAAATTTGCTCAAGAAAACAAACCCTAGATTACTCAAAATTTGAAGTTTAAGGCTTCTAATCATTTTAAACAACATCAATCTAGGTTATAAAAGCATAATACATAAACAATTTAAGCCTAATTACACTAAAAAGCATCAAAATCAAATTGGGGAAAAAATTGCTCAAGAACACTAATTTTCGGATTAAATGGTGTTTAGGTGTAGAAATTTACCAATTTTCTTGAGTAATTCCTTGATAGCATCCTTCTCAACATGATTTTAGTAAAAGATTTGATGATTAACGGTTAAAAATTGTGATTTTGGGGGTGTATTTTCGTGTTTTTTCGGCAGTTATTTTCGCAGTGTTTTCTTTTTGTGGTGTGTGGTTTGAGACTGATCAGTTCGATCAGCTTTTATTTTTTTTTCCTGTAATTTGGTCCCTCCGCGACTCGCGGTGTTTGGACCCTTCAAACTCCGCGACTCGCGGAGTTTGTTATTTTTTTTTATTTTTATTTTTTATAACATCTTATACTAATTAAAACAATTAAGTAATTAATTTTAAAATTTTTTTTCCCTTGTTATTTAGGACGAGGTCGTTTCGGATCGATGTCCTAGTCTGTTCTTCGACAAAATTTTAAAATTTGTCTTTTTGTAGCGATTGTTTTAAAAGCTAAGATTTTTGGGTTTTTTAATGTTTTTGGCATACTTTAATTCAATAAGATTAAAAAAAATAATGATAATAAAAGTTCTCGTCCCTCCCTCGGGTAAAGCAATTTCGGTTCAACGACCTAGTCTTCAACTTACGACGAATTTTAAAAATCATATTTTTAACTTAATTAGATAAAGTAAATTTTTGTTTTTAAATTCACACAATTTAAATATAAAATTCAAAATTAATATTAAAAATTCACACCAAACTTTAAAATTTGAAATGCATAAAATTAAAAATTCATATTTTAAAAATAAAAAATTCACACCAATCTTAATTTAAGAATTCATATTATAAATTCACACCAAACTTATATTAATTTTTCAAATATTTACAATTTTAAATATATTGTTTTTACAAAGTTTACAATATTAATTTAAGATTTATATATTAATTTTAAAAACATGGTAAAAATAAAATTAAAAATCTTTTTGGCTTTTTATCCTACTTTAATCAATCAAATATTATCAAAAATATGCGCCCCTCTTTTCGGTAAAGTAATTTCGGTTCCAAGACCTAATTTAACTCATGACGAATTTTTGAAATATTTTGGGTTGATTGATTAAAGATATTTATACCTTAAGAATAAACGTTAAATTTCGCAGTGATGTAATAAATTTTTGTATTATATCAACAATTTCGGTCGCCAAACCTAATTTTATTCAATACCAATTTAATACTTTATAGCGAACAAATTAGCGTTTATTATCAAAAGGTTAAAAATAAAAAAAACAAAAAAAAAACTATACAGACATACCTGTGAAATAGATTTCTTAGTTATATGATCTATACCATTCATAAGATAGTCGGTTTAATTGGTTTTCCATAGCTACATAGGCGTAACCTCGAGCATTCAGTGTCTTTTCTTCTAAACATATGAACGGTCCGTCTCTGCATAAAGTAACAAATTCGGTATTTGAATATGTTTGATTATTTGAACATTTACCTCCATGTGACCATTTTCCGCATTTATGACATCTTTCTAGGTGTCGTGCTCTTCTTTTCGCTGCGGATTTTGATTTTCCTTTACCAAATTGTAACTTATTATCTTCGCATCTGGATTCTTTTCTAACTCCGTCCATTCTTTCTCTGATTACTGATACTATTTCACTCGGTAGTGTGTCATTATTACGTTTAGTGATCAAAGCGTGTAGCATTAGACCATGGTTTAGTTCACAGGCAGTCTTCATTTTGTAAAAACCTAAAAAAATAAAAATTCAGAATGGGGGGAGAAGACTAGTTCTTTAGGGTCTGCTAGGGAAAGACCATTCGGGTTCCATTTTCGAGAACTACATGAAAACAGACAATCTAACTCTAACAGAAATACATATTATCCTTTAAAGACTTGATTCTCCCCACACTTAGTTAGCTGTGGTGTTGAAATTGTGATTAACTTCGTTGTCGACTTCCATCGGACTATCTATGTAATGTTTAACTCTGTGACCATTAACTTTAAATTCAATCCCATTTGAATTTATTAATTCTATCGTTCCGTATGGGAAAACTCTTTTGACTATGAATGGTCCAGACCATCTTGATTTCAATTTTCCAGAAAATAGCTTGAATCGTGAATTGAAAAGAAGAACTCTGTCTCCTTCTTTAAATTCTTTTAAACTTCTAATTCTTTTATCATGCCATTTCTTCGTTCTTTCTTTATAGATTAACGAATTTTCGTATGCTTCATGTCTTAATTCTTCTAATTCATTTAGTTGACTTAATCATAGACGTCTGGCTTCATGTAAATCAAGATTACATGTCTTCAAAGCCCAAAATGCTTTGTGTTCAATTTCTACTGGAAGATGACATGCTTTTCCATAAACAAGTCTAAAAGGTGTGGTCCTAATTGGAGTTTTGTAGGCTGTTCTAAAAGCCCAGAGTGCATCCTCCAATTTAATGGACCATTCCTTCGGATTTGATCCTACTGTTTTCTCTAGAATACGTTTTAAAGCTCGGTTGGTATTTTCAACTTGTCCACTTGTTTGTGGATGATATGCGGGGGAGATTTTATGAGTTACTCCATATCTTTTAAGAACTTTCTCAAGTTGATTATTACAGAAATGAGTACCCCGATCACTTATTAAAGCTTTCGGTGTTCCAAACCTTGCAAAAAGACGTTTTAAAAAGTTAACTACAACTCGTGCATCGTTAGTTGGGAAAGCTTGTGCTTCCGCCCATTTAGATACATAATCAATGGCTACGAGTATATATAGATTATTATGAGATTTTGGAAATGGACCCATAAATTCAATACCCCAAATGTCAAATACTTCACATACTTGGATGAAATTTTGTGGCATTTCATCACGTTGACTTATTTTTCCGGCCCTTTGACAAGCATCACAGGATTCGCAAAGAAGGTGTGAGTCTTTGTAAATTGTAGGCCAATAGAATCCAGCATCATAAACTTTTCTTGCTGTTAATTGAGGCCCATAATGCCCTCCTGTTGGTCCTGTGTGACAATGGTTTAATATTTTACTAGCTTCATCTCCAAATACACATCGGCGTATTATTCCATCGGGACAACTTTTAAACAAATGTGGATCTTCCCAAAAATAGTGTTTTATATCACTGAAGAATTTCTTTCGTTTTTGGTACGATAATCCTTTTTCAAGGAATCCACAAACTAAGTAGTTTGCATAGTCTGCAAACCATGGGATTTCATTATAATCTATCTTCAATAGATATTCATCAGGAAAGTTGTCTTGTATGGCCGATTCATTTAGAACTTCTAATTCGGGATTTTCAAGACGAGAAAGATGATCAGCGGCGAGATTTTCTGCTCCTCTTTTATCTCGGATTTCAATATCAAAATCTTGTAAGAGTAAGATCCAACGGATTAATCTTAGTTTAGCATCTTGTTTCGAAAATAGGTATCTAAGAGCAGAATGGTCGGTATAGACCACCGTTTTTGCTAGAACGAGATATGATCGAAATTTGTCAAAAAGCAAAGACAATAGCAAGGAGTTCTTTTTCAGTAGTTGTATAGTTCGTTTGTGCTCCTTGTAACGTCTTACTAGCATAATATATAGGTTGAAATCGTTTTTCAATCCTTTGTCCTAAAACGGCTCCCATTGCAAAATCACTTGCATCGCACATTAGTTCAAATGGTAGATTCCAATTTGGTGTTATCATGATCGGCGCATTAGTGAGTTTCTCTTTAAGAATATTAAAAGATTTGATACACTCATCTGAAAAGATGAATGGAGCATCTTTTTCTAGGAGTTTATTCATAGGAGTGGCAATTTTAGAAAAATATTTTATGAAACGTCGGTAAAAACCGGCATGCCCTAGAAAACTCCTAACTCCTCTAACATTGGTGGGATGTGGAAGTTTAGCAATTACATCTACTTTAGCTCTATCCACTTCAATTCCTTCTTTTGAAATTTTATGTCCAAGAACGATGCCTTCTTTAACCATGAAATGGCATTTCTCCCAATTAAGTACTAGATTTGATTGTTCGCATCTAATAAGCATTCGTTCCGGATTAACTAGACATGATTCAAATGTATCACCGAAGACTGAAAAGTCATCCATGAAAACTTCCATGCATTCTTCTATCATGTCGTGAAAAATCGCCATCATACACCTTTGAAAGGTTGCAGGGGCGTTGCAAAGTCCAAATGGCATGCGTTTGTAAGCAAAAGTACCATAAGGGCACGTGAATGTGGTTTTCTCTTGATCTTCGGGTGCTATTGGAATTTGAAAATATCCGGAAAATCCATCTAGAAAACAATAGTAACTATTTCCGGCTAATCTTTCCAACATTTGATCAATGAAAGGTAAGGGAAAGTGATCTTTTCTGGTGGCGTCATTTAATTTTCTATAATCAATACATACACGCCATCCTGTTACAGTTCTAGTAGGAATAAGCTCATTTTTTTCATTTGTAATGACAGTCATGCCACCCTTCTTAGGCACGCATTGAACTGGGCTTACCCATGGACTATCAGAAATTGGATAAATTAAACCTGCATCTAGCAGTTTAATAATCTCTTTCTTAACTACATATTGCATATTAGGATTTAGTCTTCGTTGGCGTTGCACATACGTTTTATGACCTTCTTCCATAAGGATTTTATGTGTGCAATACGAAGGACTTATTCCTTTAATATCATGAATCTTCCATGCAATGGCTGGTTTATGAGCTTTCAACACAGAAATGAGTTGTGATTTCTCATTTTCAGTAAGAGAAGACGATATTATTACAGGTAATTCAGATTCACCATGTAAATAAGCGTATTCCAAATGGTTTGGAAGTGGCTTTAATTCTAATTTCGGAGGTTCTTCTATCGATGATTTATATCGATATCAGTCTTCTTCTTTTAGCATTTGAATTTCTTCTGTTGTTGGTTCATATCCATTAGCTATAAGTGTAGCTAACATTTCAGCTTCATCAATTGGTTCATTACTTTCTCCTAAAGAACATTCTCCTGTTCCTTGTAATTCTGGAAATTCTTCTAATAATTCTGCACGTGCATCTATAGTTTGAATATAATAACATGTATCATCTGCAGATTGTGGTTGTTGCATTGCTCTATCAACTGAAAAGGTAACACTCTCATCCTCTATACTTAGGGTCAGTTTCTTACCGAACACGTCTATCATTGCTTTAGCCGTGTTTAAGAATGGTCTTCCTAATATGAGAGGAACTTGAGAATCTTCTTCCATGTCCAAAACAACAAAATCTACTGGAAATACTAAAGTACCAACTTTAACTAGCATGTTCTCCATTATCCCTCTAGGATATTTTATTGATCTATCGGCTAGTTGTATGCTTATTCTAGTTGGTTTCAATTCTCCAAGGTCTAGTTTAGCGTATAGTGAATACGGCATTAGATTTATACTAGCACCTAAATCTGCCAATGCTTCTATTGAACTAAGACTACTCAGAAAACATGGAATTGTGAAACTTCCTGGATCAGATAATTTTTCTGGTATCTTATTCAACAGCACCACTGAACAATTAGCATTCATAGTAACAGCCGAGAGTTCTTCCATTTTCTTTCTATTTGAGATTAGATATTTCAAGAATTTAGCATATCTAGGCATTCCTGAAATCACATCAATGAAAGGAAGATTTACATTTATCTGTTTAAACATATCCAAGAATTTGGATTGCTCGGCTTCAAGTTTCTCTTTCTTCATTTTACTCGGGTAAGGAAGTGGTGGTTGGTATGGTTTAACATAAGGTTTAGCCTTAACTGTGTTATCTTCATTAACCTTTTCAACTACCGGTTCTTTTTCCTTATCTTGATTAGGTTGTGGTTCTTGTGGAGTAGGAATAGCTTCATCAGAAGTTACAGGTATTTCCGGTGGTTTAAGTGTTGTACCACTTCTTGTGGTAATAGCTTTAGCTGTTTCATTCCGGGGGTTAGCGTTTGTATCACTAGGTAGACTTCCCGGTTTTCTTTCACCTATTAACCTTGCTAGGTTACTTACTTCTTGTTCCAAATTTTGAATAGAAGCTTGTTGATTTCTAAATGCTTGAGCATTTTGTTCATTAGTTTGTTTCTGAGATGTGAAAAACTGCGTTTGAGTTTCAACTAGCTTCGTCATCATATCTTCTAAATTCGGCTTTTTATCATCAGTTTGTTGTGGTGGTTTGTTTTGAAAATTAGGTCTTTGCTGATTGTAAGTATTATTGGATACTTGTTGATTGCTAGGACCTTGTTGGTTGTTGTATGGAATATTTCGGTTATAGTTCTGGTTTTGATTGTAAATTGGTCTTGGCGGTTGATAATTATTCTGATAATTATTTTCAGGCCTTTGGTTTATGTATGAAATATTCTCTCTTTGTTCCATTGTTAATTCAATACTGAGACAATCTTTTGTCAAATGTGGTCCTCCACACTGCTCACAACTAATTCGTATTGAGTGAATATCTTTAGTCATCTTTTCCATTCGTCTCTCGACAGCATCTATCTTTGCGGAAATGGAATCTAAGTCATGGCTAGAATCGGCTCTAGCTGCTTTAGATGATCTAACGATATCTTTTTCTTGGTGCCACTCATGTGAGTGGGAAGCAGTGTTATCAATAATTTTGTAAGCATCAGTTTCGGTTTTCTTCATAATAGAACCACCAGCTGCTATATCTATGTCTTTCCTTGTAGTGATGTCGCATCCTTGGTAGAATATTTGTACTATTTGACAAGTGTCTAAACCATGTTGCGGACATCCTCTTAATAACTTTCCATATCTTGTCCACGCCTCATATAGAGTTTCATTTGGCTTCTGTGTAAACGTAACAATTTCTGCTTGAAGTCTTACGGCTTTAGATGCAGGAAAGAATTGTTTAAGAAATTTTTCAACTAAAACATCCCATGTATCAATCGCCCCTTCAGGTAACGATTCCAACCAATCTTTGGCTTCTCCCTTTAAAGTCCAGGGAAATAACATGAGATATATCTGTTCATCGTCCACTTCTCGGATTTTAAATAGTGTGCAGATCCAATTAAAGGTACGTAGATGTTCATTTGGATCTTCCTTCGGCGCACCACTAAATTGGCATTGATTATTCACCATGTGTAGAATTTGTCCTTTGATTTCATAATCTGGCGCATTAATGTCTGGATGAGTAATTGCGTGACCTTGGCCAGTGCGTTTAGCTCTCATTCGGTCTTCCATACTTAAAGGTTCTAGATTCTCCATAATTGAATTTGTTGAATCGGAATCACTAGAGGATTCTGATTTTATGGTTCGTTCCTCAACAATCTCTGTTTGAATGATTGGTGGTTCCGGAGGAAAGTTTAGTGGTTCAGGATCTATGAATCGTCCCTGAATATTCTCCGGATTCTCAATTGTGAGGTCGGGTTCAAAAAATGGATTATCGGAAATTTGAACTGGAGTACTTGGTCGACTGGATGACGATTCTAAAGAAAAATCAACGGTGGTAATATTTGCTAAATGTCTTGATCTAGTTACAGGTGGTGAACGTACAAAAGGCAGTGAACGTCTTGCTCGGTGCATTCACTGAATATCCTATTAGTTTTTAAAAGGAAAGAAAAATTATAATAAGTTATCCAATCAATAGACTTTTCTGATTTTGCCCACGTTTCGAATAGCCAAAAGATGCAGCAGAGGGGCAGGATTCGTTTGGTCTCAATATAATTGAGGACTGTTTGGCTCCAATAACCCGGTCCACGTACAAATCCAACTATTACTACGAACCAGAAAATTTTGATGTCTATTAATTTAACCACTTAAAATAAATTTTCGTAATTTTAAGAAAATTAGATAAGAAGTAGAATAAAATTCTATGTCCTAAAACTAGAATAGCGAGAAATAAGAAAGAAAAAGAGTTCGTCGAAAAAGGTCGAAAAAGGTCGAAAAAGAAAAATGGTTGAAAAATAAAAGGTGACGGAAAAATAAAAGAAACTTATAAAACTTAAAAATACTTGACTAACCTAACCTTATTACTACAATTAACTTAAAATTATAATCGCAAATTGAGATTACTAATTGGAATGATAATTGATACATAGGTAAAAGGCGTCTAAAAATATTAAAGCTTACAAGTAAAACTATATCCCAAATGGCAATATCTTATAAAGGTACTAAAACTTAAAAAGGCGTCGCAAAATTCTAGAGTACCTAAATCTTAGTTTAAAGAAAAAGTACTTAAGGAATTCTACGGCAAAGCCTAAAAATCTAAAAGTAAAAATAACTATTGCAAAAACTAAGTTTAAAACTAAATATGAGCTAAATATACAAATATTACTCTAAAACAATTAAAAAGGGACAAAATATAAAAATATACTAAAAGTTGTAAAAAAATACAATTTTTATAAAAATATTATTTTTATATATAAATAAAACTAATTAAAATTTAATATTACAAATTAATTAAAAACTTAAACTAAATAATATTATATATAAAACCTAATTAGGTTTAATAATAATAATAATAAATAATTAAAACCTAAATCGTATTAATTGCTGGACCAGGTTCGTGTCAGAAGGCTCCGCGAGTCGCGGTTCCCAAAGCTGCAAACCCCGCGAGTCGCTGGGTTCTAGAATTCAACTCGGGTGCAGTTCAAAATTTGACTTTTTTTTTTCTTTTTTTTTATGTTTTAAATGAAAACAAAATACTTAAATAAAACTTATATAAAAATAAAGAAACTTTATAAAACTTAAATATTTAACAAAATCTTAAAAATACTTATATTTTTGTTTTTCTTTTTATATTTTCGAATATTTAAAACGTATTTTTATTAAAATGAATTTTAATAAAAGTAAACTAAAAATCTATTTTTTTTTATATTAGCGTTGCGCTTCCGGCTTTTAAGAGTTCCCCGGCAGCGGCGCCAAAAATATACTTGATGTTTCGCGAGGTGTATATAAAATACTATTAAATTTTACAAGGAAATACTATTAAATATGATACAATTTTACACAAGATATTTATTTATTTAGAGAATGGATATACTTAAACCTTGCTACAACACTTATAGGCAGTGTACCTAATCGTACAGTAGTGTAGTTTTTAGTAAGTCCGGTTCGTTCCACAGGGAAATCTTTAAACAAAGGTTAACACTATATTAGTTTACTTTCATAAAAATACAAATATATATATAAGTAATATTATTATTATAAAGGGGGGTTTTTACCGTTTAATGACCGGTTTGTCGATTTTAAAACTTTAGTCGCAGTTAAAACCAAATGTAAAATATTAAAAATAAATACAAGACTTAAATTAAAGCGTAAAGTAAATAACGATAATGAAATTGCGAATAATAAAAGTGCGATAAAATAAACTTGCGATAATTAAAAAGTACGATAATTAAAAGTGCAATAATAACAATAAAAATGTGATAATTAGAAGTGCAATTAAATATAAAATAAAGGAAATTAAATATGAAATAAAAGAATTATGCTTATTTAAACTTCCGTAATCATGATGTTTGACGTGTTGATTTTAGTTTTATGCCCATGGGTTAATTGTCCTTTGTCCTGGATTATTTAATATGTCCGTCTGGTTTTTGTCCATAACAGTCCATCAGTCATAAATATAAAGTGCGAGTATCCTCGTCAAATTATCCTTATACCCGAAGTTAAATATTCCAACTAATTGGGGACTTAAACTGTAACAAGATTTTAATACTTTGTTTAATAATTACACCAGGATGTCGACTGAGTGTAACCCAAGGTTTTAATATTTTGTAATCAATTATGCCAAGTGTCCTTTTACATAATTTCACCCCTGTTTTAATTATTCTAGTGGCTATTAATCCATTCCCGTGTCCGGTTAAATGAATGATTATTCGTACATATAAATACCCCGCCCATCGTGTCCGATCGAGTGTATATGGTAATTTATAGGGACGCCCAATTGTAAATCTTTATATTAACATTAACAAACTATCATTTAGTTAAACAAATATAAAGCCCATTAATAGCCCATAGTCTAATTTCCACAAGTGTCGTTCTTTTGTCCAAACCCCAATTATGGTACAAAGCCCAATTACCCAATTTTAGTAATTAGCCCAACATCATGATTACTTCGGATTAAATAAGCATAATAATAACTTAGCTACGAGACATTAAATTAAAAAGGTTGAACATAACTTACAATGATTAAAAATAGCGTAGCGTTACATGGACAGAATTTCGACTTACACCCTTACAACATTCGCTAACATACCCTTATTATTAGGATTAAAATTAAAATTAAAATTAAAATTAAAATATAAATATAATTATATACGATATAGATAGAGAGATGGATATATGTTGGATGAAAAATGATCAGAATTCGGTTGGCTTTATAGGGAATTGCAGAATTTGGGGCTCCGCGACTCGCGGCCCTTTTTGCCTTCAAACTCCGCGAGTCGCGGAGTTTGTAAATACAGCTCACACAATTTGGAGTCTTTCTTGCTGACGGTTTTTATTTATTTATATAATATATAAATAATTATAAGAATTATTTAAATATTATATTATATTTATGTGCATAGTTGACTTGTAATTTTTAGTCCGTTGCGTCGAGCGTTGAGAGTTGACTCATGTCCTGGTTCCGGATTTTCGAACGTCCTTGCGTACAATTTAATATCTTGTACTTTGCGTTTTGAATCTTGTACTCTTGTAATTTCGAGACGTTTCTTTTCAATAATTGGAACCTCTTTGATTGTCTTTTGTACTTTTGAGCTTTTTGGTCGTTTGCGTCTTCAATTCGTCGAATCTGTCTTTTGTCTTCACCTTTTATTATTTAAACGAATATCACTTTTAAATAGAACAATTGCAACTAAAATCTTGTATTTCTTGAGGAATAATGCTATGAAATATATGTTCGTTTTTAGCATTATCACTAACGATGACTTAACGACTCAGTTAAAATGTATATACATGTAGTGTTTTAATATGTATTCATACACTTTTGAAAGACTTCAAGACACTTATCAAAATACTTCTACTTAACAAAAATGCTTACAATTACATCCTCGTTCAGTTTCATCAACAATTCTACTCGTATACACCCGTATTCGTACTCGTACAATACACAGCTTTTAGATGTATGTACTATTGGTATATACACTCCAATGATCAGCTCTTAGCAGCCCATGTGAGTCACCTAACACATGTGGGAACCATCATTTGGCAACTAGCATAAAATATCTCATAAAATTACAAAAATATGAGTAATCATTCATGACTTATTTACATGAAAACAAAATTACATATCCTTTATATCTAATCCATACACCAACGACCAAAAAAACCTACAAACACTTCCATTCTTCAATTTTCTTCATCTAATTGATCTCTCTCAAGTTCTATCTTCAAGTTCTAAGTGTTCTTCATAAATTCCAAAAGTTCTAGTTTCATAAAATCAAGAATACTTCCAAGATTGCAAGTTTACTTCCAAGTTTTCTAAATCCATTCCAAGTAATCATCCAAGATCAAGAAACCTTTGTTACTTACAGTAGGTTATCTTTCTAATACAAGGTAATAATCATATTCAAACTTTAATTCAATTTCTATAACTATAACAATCTTATTTTGAGTGGAAATCTTACTTGAAATTGTTTTCGTGTCATGATTCTGCTTCAAGAACTTTCAAGCCATCCAAGGATCCTTTGAAGCTAGATCTATTTTTCTTATTTCCAGTAGGTTTATCCAAGGAACTTGAGGTAGTAATGAGGTTCATAACATCATTCTATTCATACATATAAAGCTATCTTATTCGAAGGTTTAAACTTGTAATCACTAGAACATAGTTTAGTTAATTCTAAACTTGTTCGCAAATAAAAGTTAATCCTTCTAACTTGACTTTTAAAATCAACTTAACACATGTTCTATATCTATATGATATGCTAACTTAATGATTTAAAACCTGGAAACACGAAAAAAACCGTAAAATCGGATTTACGCCGTCGTAGTAACACCGCGGGCTGTTTTGGGTTAGTTAATTAAAAACTATGATAAACTTTGATTTAAAAGTTGTTATTCTGGGAAAATAATTTTTATTATGAACATGAAACTATATCCAAAAATTATGGTTAAACTCAAAGTGGAAGTATGTTTTCTAAAATGGTCATCTAGACGTCGTTCTTTCGACTGAAATGACTACCTTTACAAAAACGACTTGTAACTTAAGTTTTAGACTATAAACCTATACTTTTTTTGTTTAGATTCATAAAATAGAGTTCAATATGAAACCATATCAATTTGATTCACTCAAAACGGATTTAAAATGAAGAAGTTATGGGTAAAACAAGATTGGATAATTTTTCTCATTTTAGCTACGTGAAAATTGGTAACAAATCTATTCCAACCATAACTTAATCAACTTGTATTGTATATTATGTAATCTTGAGATACCATAGACACGTATACAATGTTTCGACCTATCATGTTGACACATCTATATATATTTCGGAACAACCATAGACACTCTATATGTGAATGTTGGAGTTAGCTATACAGGGTTGAGGTTGATTCCAAAATATATATAGTTTGAGTTGTGATCAATACTGAGATACGTATACACTGGGTCGTGGATTGATTCAAGATAAAATTTATCGATTTATTTCTGTACATCTAACTGTGGACAACTAGTTGTAGGTTACTAACGAGGACAGCTGACTTAATAAACTTAAAACATCAAAATATATTAAAAGTGTTGTAAATATATTTTGAACATACTTTGATATATATGTATATATTGTTATAGGTTCGTGAATCAACCAGTGGCCAAGTCTTACTTCCCGACGAAGTAAAAATCTGTGAAAGTGAGTTATAGTCCCACTTTTAAAATCTAATATTTTTGGGATGAGAATACATGCAGGTTTTATAAATGATTTACAAAATAGACACAAGTACGTGAAACTACATTCTATGGTTGAATTATCGAAATCGAATATGCCCCTTTTTATTAAGTCTGGTAATCTAAGAATTAGGGAACAGACACCCTAATTGACGCGAATCCTAAAGATAGATCTATTGGGCCTAACAAACCCCATCCAAAGTACCGGATGCTTTAGTACTTTGAAATTTATATCATATCCGAAGGGTGTTCCGGAATGATGGGGATATTCTTATATATGCATCTTGTTAATGTCGGTTACCAGGTGTTCACCATATGAATGATTTTTATCTCTATGTATGGGATGTGTATTGAAATATGAAATCTTGTGGTCTATTGTTACGATTTGATATATATTGGTTAAACCTATAATTCACCAATATTTTTTTTGACGTTTAAAGCATGTTTATTCTCAGGTGAATACTAAGAGCTTCCGCTGTTGCATACTAAAATAAGGACAAGATTTGGAGTCCATGTTTGTATGATATTGTGTAAAAACTGCATTCAAGAAACTGATTTCGATGTAACATATTTGTATTGTAAACCATTATGTAATGGTCGTGTGTAAACAGGATATTTTAGATTATCATTATTTGATAATCTACGTAAAGCTTTTTAAACCTTTATTTATGAAATAAAGGTTATGGTTTGTTTTAAAAATGAATGCAGTCTTTGAAAAACGTCTCATATAGAGGTCAAAACCTCGCAACGAAATCAATTAATATGGAACGTTTTTAATCAATAAGAACGGGACATTTCAGACCGATGGTGGAAGTCCTTCGACCAACGGTTGTAATTTTAACGATCGGCCGATAGTGTGGTCGATCAGCCGATGGTGTAGTGACGATCGGCCGGTCGTCTCTGACGATCGACCGATGGTCTTTGCAGTAGAAATTTTTACTAAGTGTTGAGTTTTAGCCGTTATGCTGCCCGCTTGTATTTTGATGATATTGATGTAAATTTTGAAAGTGCACAAGTGTTAAGCAAAAAATTTTAGCGGATACTTTTTCTGACAAAAATTTCTATATTGTGTTATTTGGTGTTAATGGACAATAACTAACTTGAATTGCCTTATGTTCAGGTGAAAAAGATAAAGAAGCCGCTCAGTAGTAGATTATCTGAGCTGGTTGCTGGTATTTGGTGAGTGGGACTAACTGGAGAATATAGTATATAGAAGCATGTTATATTATGATTGTCATGCTTGTTAGATATACTTATTATTGTGGTTAGTTAGTACTTGTGATGACTGCATGTTAGTTGATGCTTGTCTGCTGGAGCCCAGTGCGTCCCTATTGTGTGGTAGCCTCGGTAGGAGAGATCAACCTGCGGGTTGGGTTCCTCTGTGGTAGCCTAGACAACCGTGGTGTATATATATGTGAATGACGCGTCCGTCGTGTGTGGATTATGTATATACATACGGTGGTGGAGGAACTTCTGGTAAGCCCCAGTCCGATCAGCTGGTGGTTAATGGTTTGGCCGAGCCTCCAGAGTCTCAGTAGACGGCACTTGGGTTATGTTTGTGTGTTAGACTATGTGACATAATTAGTATAACCCTTATGTATGCTATGGCCTGTAGTTAGTCGTACTCACTTAGCTTCGTGCTAATTCCCCTCCATCTCCTCCCTGCAGGTTATTAGCTTTTGTAGATATCCTGTTTTGGGGAGCAGAAGGACGTGTTGATGTTATGTTTGACAGGAGTCAACTCTGATGTGATCTTGCTTTGTTTAAACAGCGACATTTTGTAAACATGTATTTTGTAATGACACGTGACACTAGTTGTATTAATAATAGTTAATGTTATTTTGTAATAAAATAATAAATGCTTCCACCACGTTTAAAAAAAAAAAATTTAGCGGTGTCACAAGTTGGTATCAGAGATGAGTTTGGCAGCATGTGCATTGTGATCTACATGTCATGTTCCCAAACTTAGAAGAGTCATGTCAAACATAACATGCTGGGGATGGGTTAAGTGAGTATGAGGACAGGATATGTGTTAGTTGTTAGTACTAACAGAATTTTATACTAAGCTTTGGTGTGAGTGTTGTGGTAGTGCAGTAATGGTAGATAATGAAGCAACCGCTGCTGCCCTACTGTCCCTGGAACTGGTACTTTTAGAGCCCCTGACGAAGATGGACATGTGTCTTCAGAAGAAGAAACTTCTCAAGAAGTAATAGAACTTCAAAGTCGGTTACTAGAAGCTCAGGAGAAAATTAAGGAATTGGAATAAGAACGGGCGCAATGGAACCCTAATACCACCGCGGTAAACACAACTTTTCCTTCAAACCTTTATAATCAAGTCGGTGGCAGTTCCCAATCACAGTTTCCACAAAATACCTATCAAAACTATCAAATGCCATTTTCGTTTAACCAGAATTTTCCTAATCAAATGATGTACCCATTTCAAGTCCCTGAGACAAGAAGGAAGTGTACCTATAAACAGTTTATGGACTGCAAACCTCCTGAGTACAGTGGTCACACAAACCCTACGATGACCCTCAATTGGCTAAGAGAAGTGGAGAGGGTGTTAGAAGCATGTTTTTGTGAGCCAGAATCCATGGTGTTATTTGCTAGTAGGCTTCTCAAAGGTGAGGTAATGGAATGGTGGGACTCTATCACTGCATATTTACCTAAAGAACGGATCAGTCAAATTACCTGGGAACAATTTGCTGCTAAAGTTCGTGAGCAGTATTGTTCTGAGTATGAGATGGAAAGATTGAAAACCGATTTTCTGAGTATGAAGAAGACAGAAAGTATGACGATTGATGAGGTTTTCAGAGATTTCACATCTAAGCTAAGGTTCGTTCAACAGTGGGTACCAACTGAGAAAGATAAGATTCAGCATTTTATGCGAGTGATTAAGCCAGAATATAGAAAAGTTGCGAGATTTGCAACCACATTGGCACAGGCTCATGAGATGGCAAAAATTACTGAAAGTGATATCATGGCAGCGAAAAGAGAAAGTTCGAAAAGTGGATCTTTTGGAGGAAAATCAGAAAGTCAATCGGGTGGTCAGTCTGTTCAGCAATCAAGTAAGCAATCAGGATTTCGTGGTAAGAAGTCAGGTGGGTTTAAACCGAAAAGTAAGTCTGGTATGAGTGGGTCGGGTTCAACTCAGCCTGGGTGGTGTAATGTTTGTAAGTCAACCCATGTTGGTCCGTGTTCTCCAATGACCAGAAGATGTTTGAAATGTGGAGTGTTAGGTCATGAATCAACAGCTTGTTCATTTAAGTCTAATGTTTGTTGGAGTTGCCATCAAGAGGCTCATAGATCTGCTAATTGTCTATCTGCGTCAAGATCCGGTTCTGGGGCAGGGTCAGGGGTCAGGTCAGTTACTTCTGGGGGATCTTCTGCTTCTACTGCCGGGCAGAAGAGAAAGAATCCTCCAACAGCAGAGGCAAGGGCATTTTTGAAACAACCCAACCCGTATTCCATACGATAATTTTTTTTTTATAATACACATTCACACGCCAATTAAATATGTAAACCATCCCACAAGTTCCATTTAAACGTACAACAATTTAAATGTTTACAAAAGGCTCGAAGGCCATTAATTGAGCTTAATACAAGTTTGACCTACTACAATGATAGTTTATAATCCAAACGACACTCGAGCATGGTTTGGGGCTAAACTACCCAAAACGTTAGGCCACTTCAAAAGCTATCCCAAAAGCACCCCCTGTCAACACAAACGGGAGACAACTAATCCAACCGTATGCCCTTACCCTTGTCCAAGCCGAAACCTATAAAATGGTAAACAACGAGAGGGTAAGCAAGGCTTAGTGAATGCAATAATTATACATACATATATATAACCCATCTATTTGCAATCACAATTACCAAATACCTCGTACGAACATGTAACTCACATAGCAAGTCAATCATACCCGAAATACCAACAAGTCGTACATTGACAGAAAATCTCATTAGCATATACTCAACACCATATATATATATATATATATATATATAATGCTAAACGATCACAACACAATATGGTTAACCATAACGCTATGGTGCTACCGGCACGTGGTTTACACCATACGCATTTGAGTCTCACTCTTTTATAGTGCTACCGGCACATGGTTCACACTTTGACGCTAACGGCACGTGGTTCACACCTCATTTTATAGTGCTACCAGCACGTGGTTCACACTTGATGCTACCGGCACGTGGTTCACATCCTATAACCGTCACATACATGTTATGGCACTACCGGCACATGGTTCATACCATAACATTCACAAATAAACACGCCATATACATGAACGTATAATTATTCCACTCACCTTGTCACAAGGATGATGATTTAGTACTTCCGAGCTTCAACGCAATGTACCTAAATCATTAAGTGCACAATCAATTTCACAACTAGTGGGATTAACCACAATACTCCCACTTGAGCATTTAATGACCCAATTTGCATTAAATGACTCAACTACACACAACCGCCCATAAATGGCCAAGACTCGACTTTGATCACTAAGACTAGTGAGTTAAAGTCTATTAACTTCAATTAACACAAAACTTAGGGTAATCCATACCCATTTCATCTAATTAGGTCAACTATTACATTTTGACCCATTTTATATCACTTAATGTAACGACCCTGACTTTTCCATCTTTAATTAATAATGGTTATTATTAATACTTATGATTAAACGAATGTATGTTATTACATTTACTCGTTACCGGGATTAACTTTTGAATGCCCGACACGTCTTTGTGACACACGTACTTTACACGAATAATATTTTTGAATATTATTTACATTCATGAATAATTTTTATTAATCATTTTAATTAACTAAGGTTACTAGTTAATTACTTGGGCTTTGTTGGATTAACTTGTTAATTACTTGAACTTGGGCCTTTATTAGTGTTAATGGACTTAAGAAGCCCACCCTACTTCTTTAATGGACTAACTAGCCCAACTCTTCATGTAAGTATCACTTAACACCTAACTAGTTAGTTTAATACTTGTAAGAATCTTGTTACAACTCCTTCCCATGTAAACACCTCTTGTAACTAACCTTTTAAGCTTTAACATGCATGTGACTAGTGGACAACTCCCCCCACCTCTTTTGGATTGAAACCGTGGCCATACATGGTATGGAGGGAAGTTTTAGTTTCATTTTTGTATTACATACTCTCTTGTAAACTTCATTCATCTCACACACATTCCTACTTGCAATTATTTTCTCTCTTTTTTTCTCGAACTCTTGTAAGTAACAAGAACTTTCTCCTTCTTTTTTTTCCTTGTCAAAACCGTAGCAACCCAAACACCATATCATCATCATTTTGTTGTTGTTTTACTTGTTTGTTTGTTGTGATTCACTTACTTGTTGTTGTAATTATTACTTACTTATTATCAAGAATCAAACTTGCTAGTTTATTCTTCATTTATCTTGTATTTATAAGAACATACAAGAGCTTAAACTTTCTAGTTATGCTCTACATTTAATGTTAAAAGATTGTAAGTTCATGGTTGTAAAATCATACTTGTGAATCATGTTTGTAAACTTAAAAGTTTACATTTTTTTTTTAGATCAAACTTTGGTTTGAATCTTTAAGGTATGAACAACTATGACTTGCTACTTGTTTAAATTAGTTTGTTACTTCATTTACTTGTACTTTAAATTCATGTTGTTGGTTAAGATTGGTCAAGTGTTACTAGTTAACTTTGATCACATTAATCTTGAACTAAAAGTTAACTTTAAAAGTTCAAGAACATGTAAGTAAGCTTTCTTTAATTATAACTTGGTACACTTATGTTAGATCTAGAATTTTGGGTCTAGAATCTTCAAGATCTAACTAAGAACTATGTTCTACAACTTAAGATCTTGATTTCATAAGTTCACTTTCAAGTTTGTAACTTAATATTAGTTTTAAAGTTCATGTATGTGTTGAAGCTAAGGCCTTGATGTAACTTTGGTTCATCAAACTTCTTACAACTCTTAAGTGAGTTGTGCAACATGTCTTAGACCTACACTTGTGTCATAATAGTCAAAACTTGGTTAATATTACTTTTACATTTCATGTATGTGTTGAATCTAACACTTTGATGTAACTTTGGTTCATCAAAACACTTGCAACACTTAAGTGAGTTGTGCTTCATGTCTTAGACTTACACTTGGGTTATGATGGTCAAACCTTGGTGAAAATGATGCAAACACATCAACGAGTTGTACACCTGAAGCTATATGCATCAAGGATGAGAACCATGATAAGCATCGAGCACCAAGAACCACCGGAACCTACTGACCCTAGTGTTCTACTGTTCCTGTGTCTGACCCGTACGACCTGGGCTACTGTAATTATGATTTTCAGATATCTCTGTTCGATTAGATAACTTTTCATATAGGACTCGTCTTAATCCGAGTTACGGTTTAGGATTTATGGCCCTCCGATCGTCACTATGTCCATTTAACGTTGTGCTGAAAATTCTGACCTACTCGCACTTAGACCGTCGCCACGGTCAAACGAAGACGAGTTTGCTTCTGTAATTTTTACCACAACTAAAGGACTCATAGACGGAGCCATGTCCACTGGTCTCACCTTATTTCAGTAGGTATAGAGGCCGTGGTGACTGACCGAATTCAACCTTTTTTTTAAACTCTTTTCATGAACGAAACTTACTTTACACCTTTTGTTTGATGATGAATGATGATGACCCTTAAGACCTTATTTACATACTTTTAAACCTATTTGAACGATTTAATGACTTAGTACTATTTGACTTAGGTTGAGGACCCGTTTGGACAACCTTCATTACTTGCTTACTTTTCGAGTCATACTCTACCGCTACTTTATCATTGTGAGTTATAACATTCCCTTTTTACTTTAACTTATTTTGGGAACTGAGAATACATGTGGATTTTATGTTTTACATACTAGGCACGAGTACTTAAACTTATATATGTGTGGGTTATACAACGGCATAAACATTCCCTTTAGCTCGGTAACGTTTAATCATTGGTTTTTGAACCGTGAACGCGAATCTTAGATATGGATCCATAGGGTTTGACATCCCCACTCGGGCTAGTAGCGCTAGCATTTAACGAGTGTTTAATACTTCGTAAACATACACACTTGCCAAGTGTACTTTCAGGGGGTATAAATGTTAAGTTAGTTACCAAGTGCCCACGGTTAACATATACTTTATCTTACTGTTTTGAAACGCTCTTTGTAGCACTGAAATCTCGTGGCCTACCTTACATTAATGTTATACTTAAACTATAGCTCACCAACCTTTGTGTTGACGTTTTTAAGCATGTTTTTCTCAGGTGCTTAAGGTTACTTGCTTCCGCTGTTGTACTAGTCTTGCTGTAGACACCCGCTGCTCTAGAGTTGTCATTGCATGAACTGTTTATCTCGCATTCATAGCTTTACTACTTTTGAACTATGATTTGTAACGACCATTTGGGGTCACATACACTTACTAATTGCTTCTACTTAGTGAAGCATACTTTTGATGTAAAACATTCAACGTTGGTTACGACCTATCTTTTATTATGAATGCAAACTCTTTTTGAAATTGCATATAGTACTTAACCTAGTAATGATCCTATTGTTGATGGTCCGTACATGATGATTTAGTACGGGGCATCACATTTGGTATCAGAGCATTGGTTGTAGGGAATTAGGTTGTATTAGTGAGACTAAGACCGACCTGAGTAGGATTCACTAATAGGACTAATCTACAACTTGCTAGTTTACTTGTTTCCGCTGAACTTACTGCATGCTGCTGCTTACTTTTACTACTATATATCGTGTGCTGCTACTTGTTTACACTACTGCATGATATTACCTACTTTCGATTGCATGTTACTGTGTTATATTATGGCATGCTACTATCTGCATTTAGCATGTTACCTCGGTATGATACTGTTACTATTGCCATGCTACGCGCTGCTGTAAACGATCTAGGCTGCTGTAGTTGTTATGCCTGGTTACGCTCTTGCTACCTGTCTACTATCCGCTATACCGACTTGGAGAACTTATCCTTCCCGGTTCAGATGTTTTCCTGAACTACTTTCCCACTCGTCTAACCCTAAGAACTAGTAGTATAATCCACCTGTTACTACTGTTCCACCGTTCCAGAGATCGAAACATTACATCATGCAATCTAGAAGATTGTTCAGTTGACACATACCCTGTACGCTTTCATGACCGTCACTTAACTCTTTCATTCTTCACCACTGCTCGACGATCTAATGACACTTCTGGACTTAGGTCCCTACCACTCCTAGACATTGGAGAAGTCGGGAAGGCATTCCCTTTAATGAGGTCATAGTGTCTTCTACTAATGCTCAGCCATACCCAAAGACTTGCGAGTTGCCTCAAGACATATCGTATCACTACTTGCTACACATACAACCCGACGCGAGACCTGGATTGAATATCTAGAAGGAACCTAACAATGTTACCTGAATCCGAACCTTTGAAGAAACTTCAGGACACTTAGGCATTAATACATGATCTACGGAACCTACGCACCCACACCGAGGAATCGTGAGATTAATTATGTAGATTTTATTTTGAGACAACATAGATATAGCACCGTTAGATGGAATTGAGTATAATTGGAAGTGATCATGTTACATTGACCATATGGAATGGTATTGGAATGAACGCACGATTTAGTACAATATAATGATGCCAGGCCAGCGTGATTATATTGAAGTAAATCATGCAGAAGTTCCAATATTACTACATGAGGAATATGGGGTGATCCAGGGAAAATTTTGTCAAGGATCACTTGAGCATACGCATTATAGTCTGTTAAAGGTAGGGAAGGAATAACCTCGTAGCCCAGGTACTGTACAAGAAGGGCCTTGATTGCAGAATTGATAACCCGAAAATTTGTTATAGATATCGACACCCTGGACATTTAAGGAAAAAGTTCTCAAATAGGAAAAACTTTGTACTGACTTGCGGTAGAGCAATCGTTATCTCAGTTATGGAAACTCGCATGGATCCTGATTTTAGTTAGGGTACATTTCATCACAACATTTTATTGATTCGAAGTTGTTTAATACTAGAGCGATAGAAACCTTATATCTAATAACCTTAGCATTATGAATAATAAACCATTAACAACCATGGGAGTTAAGTATTCTATAGGACAAGCAAATGGTAACCTGGCAGAGATAGAGGAATAATTTAAGGTAGTACTTTAAGATTAACAGGTGGGTTACTTGGAGATGACCTCATATTAACCAAACTTGGGAGTTTTAATGTAGTAGTTGAAAAGGATTAGTTACCTACGTACAAGCATATGTTATTTAAAGATCGATAGAATTTTTCACAGTAGTACAGTAAGACTTGATTTGGGATGAACTTTAAGATTAACCCAATACTCATCGAGCTAGGAAGCTTTGATGAAATAGTTGGAACGAACTGACTTTCAAGGATGAAAGCGGAATTTATTTATAATGGGAAAAATTTATTTGTATACCTCGCAAGAATGGTGAAACTATTATAGGAAGAGATGTAGCCCGAAAACTGAACCTTATTAGTTACATGACAACAACCCAAAATCCCACAATGGAAATGGGAAGAAATTCATCACTAAACTACCAAAGACGGTAGGGCGGTTAGGACATCATCTGGGTTATTATTGACCATCTCGCCAAGACTGCTCACTTTCTAGCCATGAAAGAAACCGATACAATGGACAAACTTGCACAACGATACTCAAAGGAAATTGTATTCCGTCACTTCAGCAATTCAAATTCTATATAGAAGATTTCCCAAGAATCTCATTTGATACTCATTCCTACGCCACTCTAAACCCTAAATCATGAGAAATTTCTTATTCGATGAAAACCACAACGTCATCCTTCTTACCTCGATATTAGTCAATCCAGTTCGAAATTTTCCTAAAATCACTGAGTGGTTAACTCTCACCCTCATACTCTTCCATTCGTATCTCACTTATAAGCAACAACTTCACACTTAAACAAATTGGGTCAAAGGACTTATGCCCTACTAATAGTCGTCAATCACATATAAATTCAACGATTTTTATTACCTCAAATATCACTCGACTTTTCAAAAGTCTTTTACTCGATTCTCATCAACCTTTTCCAACTTGTAACCTCCGAAATATGAAGATTTTGTTTGCCAAAAATTTACACACCTTATTTTACTGTGCTATCCTCTCAAGGCTTTATAAAAATAAATTTATTCTGTTTGCCATTCATACAAATTTTTGAAATCGTACCCGTTATATAAAATAAAGTAAATGATTACTTTTGACAAATACATATGAAACTTTACGTTCACTTTTACAAATCAAATCTTTCATTTAAAAGATATTATACTTTGAACGGTACGTGTTGTACATAACCCTAATTTACTAAGAACTTTGTTTCTTCTCTTACATTTTCACCATAAACAATTTCTATAAAACTTTCGTTGCTCATTATATAAAACTTTTCGTGTTATTCGTATCCAAGTCATCATAAAGGCTTTATAACCGTCGAAATCGAGAGATTCGTGTATATGTGATAAAGGCACTGACTACTACATAATGCAAGGCCTTCGGGCATCCGCTAACACTCGAACCATTCAAAACTATTGCGTTACCCCATGGATTATTTCACCACACCCGTTGGAACAATGCTCTTTCTTACATAACTCTGAGTCCTGACTCATTCCAAGGAAACTCTCATTTAGTGATATTAACACCATCAGTATTCCAACTTTATTATTAGTCACGACCTGTTTGGCATTTTCCAAATTGAAGGAGCAATTAACTTCTCATCCTCGTGCTCTATCCTTCGTACCTCACTTTTAGCAACAGCTTCGCACGTAAATATTTTTGGCCCAAGGACCTGTGTCCTGATAATTACTAAAACTACATTTATGTCATTAGTTTTCATTACCTAGTAACCGGTCACCCGATGATTCAAAGCTTTTCCACTCAATCTTTTCCAACTCGTAACCTTCGAAATACGAAAAACTATGTTTATCAAAATTTTTACACGTTGTTTATTTGTGCGGTCCTCACAAGATTTACAGACAATGAATATACTAAAAACTTTTCTGTCCCTTATACGATTTATAAAATCATATATGTATAAATTATACTTACTTATTTTGATACTAAGTTATATCTTCAAATTATTTAAAAACCGCTCCTTTACCGAGTTATTCAACTTAAGTCAAATAGTTTTGTGCAAAATGGTACACGTTGTACCTACTTCTAACTTTACTAGGAACTTCGTTCCGTTTATGTTGTCACAACAAACGTTTAAAGGTTTTGTTTTTCAAAACTCCCTTAGTTGATTTTATTAAAGGTTTTCGTATCAGACTACACCATGTGTGGACCACACTTTTTCTCGCCCTCTGTTAAGAGATGAAACTTACTATTAAGATCTTTTGTGAAAAATTCTTGAGCCACTTTAGATGGCAGTCTTATAAAATTTGTTAGAAAATCTTTGCACCCATAAAATGTTCTTTTAAAACTAGACATGACAAAAACGCGAGCCGATAAATCAGTTTTCTGACGTACACCTAGTGGTTACCCTACCGTAGGAAAGGCTCTAGACGGGTTTCTACTCTCAACGTTCCACGGCTAATCACAACACGCTCGTAAACCTCATCTCTATGAATCAGTATGTTGAGACACAAGGATCATTTTTGGAGATTCTTTTCACTTGGAGTAAACCATTCGTTAGGACGAAGGGTTCACGTATCTTCTCATCCGCACATCCCCTTAAGTACATGGATAAATTCAGAACGAACCACTCGAAGAGTTCACTCTCGCTCAAAGACCACACCTTCCGTGCGACTTTCTTTCGGAAATGTAATATAAGATACTTTGAGAACCTATGAACCTTGTTATCCCTTTGGGAGGGTACTGCTTAAAACATTTACGACACAGAAGTGGATACTCTATATGCTCCTTCCTTCATTGGTTGCAACTGTATGTTGCTCTAGTTAACGTTAACCCTAACTTCAACAGGTAACTGAAAGGATGAATTTACATTACGGAACTATGCTTTCATTTCATCCCAGGATAAGTTCACCCACAGTATGGTAAACTGGGTGATATCCTTCATTTTTTCGTTCAGACCGTCCTGAAGACACTATATATAATTATGGCATGCAAGTCCGATTGGTCACTTTTAGCTAAAATTTCAATTCACTTATTCAAAAGAAACGTTCTTAAATATCGGATTCCTTTATGCCTTAGGCCTCCTTCCGAAATCAAGGGGTTAGTGAAATTCGTGGCTAACACTATCTAGACATCAAATCTCATGGTTGTGATCACCATGTTTTCCATCCTACCTGTCAGCTTCGTATTACGACATAAGCGCTCGATGTTTTAGACGAGCTTAGAAACATTCATGATGCATTTCACGCATCCCGCTTACTGAAGGTGCCTGTAAGGCTAAACACACCATCTTTCCTTTTGTGGATATACATTCAGATGACATACTCCTGTTAATCAGAAATGAAATCAATTTGTTGACCTCTTAGGACAAGAGATTTAATTAACGGCATATACCTATTCTCACTTTCATACGCCGAAGTACCTTCCAAGGTAAATAACTTACTTCTGAGCCCACGAGTCCCACGGAACTTTGATACGCCCCTTCTTGTTCGTATACGGTACCTTTCTTGGTCACTCCTTAAAATTTCGGGACGAAATTTTCTTTAACAGGTGGGTAATGTAACGACCCTGACTTTTCCATCTTTAATTAATAATGGTTATTATTAATACTTATGATTAAACGAATGTATGTTATTACATTTACTCGTTACCGCGATTAACTTTTGAATGCCCGACACGTCTTTGTGACACACGTACTTTACACGAATAATATTTTTGAATATTATTTACATTCATGATTAATTTTTATTAATCATTTTAATTAACTAAGGTTACTAGTTAATTACTTGGACTTTGTTGGATTAACTTGTTAATTACTTGAACTTGGGCCTTTATTATTGTTAATGGACTTAAGAAGCCCACCCTACTTCTTTAATGGACTAACTAGCCCAACTCTTCATGTAAGTATCACTTAACACCTAACTAGTTAGTTTAATACTTGTAAGAATCTTGTTACAACTCCTTCCCATGCAAACACCTCTTGTAACCAACCTTTTAAGCTTTAACATGCATGTGACTAGTGGACAACTCCCCTCCCCTCTTTTGGATTGAAACCGTGGCCATATATGGTATGGAGGGAAGTTTTAGTTTCATTTTTGTATTACATACTCTCTTGTAAACTTCATTCATCTCACACACATTCCTACTTGCAATTATTTTCTCTCTTTTTTTCTCTAACTCTTGTAAGTAACAAGAACTTTCTCCTTCTTCTTTTTTCCTTGTCAAAACCGTAGCAACCCAAGAACCATATCATCATCATTTTGTTGTTGTTTTACTTGTTTGTTTGTTGTGATTCACTTACTTGTTGTTGTAATTATTACTTACTTATTATCAAGAATCAAACTTGCTAGTTTGTTCTTCATTTATCTTGTATTTACAAGAACATACAAGAGCTTAAACTTTCTAGTTATGCTCTACATTTAATATTAAAAGATTGTAAGTTCATGGTTGTAAAATCATACTTGTGAATCATGTTTGTAAACTTAAAAGTTTACATTTTTTTTTTAGATCAAACTTTGGTTTGAATCTTTAAGGTATGAACAACTATGACTTGCTACTTGTTTAAATTAGTTTGTTTCTTCATTTACTTGTACTTTAAATTCATGTTGTTGGTTAAGATTGGTCAAGTGTTACTAGTTAACTTTGATCTCATTAATCTTGAACTAAAAGTTAACTTTAAAAGTTCAAGAACATGTAAGTAAGCTTTCTTTAATTATAACTTGGTACACTTATGTTAGATCTAGAATTTTGGGTCTAGGATCTTCAAGATCTAACTAAGAACTATGTTCTACAACTTAAGATCTTGATTTCATAAGTTCACTTTCAAGTTTGTAACTTAATATTAGTTTTAAAGTTCATGTATGTGTTGAAGCTAAGGCCTTGATGTAACTTTGGTTCATCAAACTTCATACAACTCTTAAGTGAGTTGTGCAACATGTCTTAGACCTACACTTGTGTCATAATAGTCAAAACTTGGTTAATATTACTTTTACATTTCATGTATGTGTTGAATCTAAGACTTTGATGTAACTTTGGTTCATCAAAACACTTGCAACACTTAAGTGAGTTGTGCTTCATGTCTTAGATTTACACTTGGGTTATGATGGTCAAACCTTGGTGAAAATGATGCAAACACATCAACGAGTTGTACACTTGAAGTTATATGCATCAAGGATGAGAACCATGATAAGCATCGAGCACCAAGAACCACCGGAACCTACTAACCCTACTGTTCTACTGTTTATGTGTCTGACCCGTACGACCTGGGCTACTGTAATTAAGATATTCAGATATCTCTGTTCGAGTAGATAACTTTTCATATAGGACTCGTCTTAATCCGAGTTACGGTTTAGGATTTATGGCCCTCCGATCGTCACTATGTCCATTTAACGTTGTGCTGAAAATTCTGACCTACTCGCACTTAGACCATCGCCACGGTCAAACGAAGACGAGTTTGCTTCTGTAATTTTTACCACAACTAAAGGACTCATATACGGAGCCATGGCCACTGGTCTCACCTTATTTCAGTAGGTATAGAGGCCGTGGTGTCTGACCGAACTCAGCCTTTGTTTTAAACTCTTTTCATGAACGAAACTTACTTTACACCTTTTGTTTGATGATGAATGATGATGACCCTTAAGACCTTATTTACATACTTTTAAACCTATTCCGACTATTTAATGACTTAGTACTATTTGACTTAGGTTGAGGACCCGTTTGGACAACCTTCATTACTTGCTTACTTTTCGAGTCATACTCTACCGCTACTTTATCATTGTGAGTTATAGCATTCCCTTTTTACTTTAACTTATATTGGGAACTGAGAATACATGCGGATTTTATGTTTTACATACTAGGAATGAGTACTTAAACTTATATATGTGTGGGTTATACAACGGCATAAACATTCCCTTTAGCTCGGTAACGTTTAATCATTGGTTTTTTAACCGTGAACGTGAATCTTAGATATGGATCCATAGGGTTTGACATCCCCACTCGGGCTAGTGGTGCTAGCATTTAACGAGTGTTTAATACTTCGTAAAATACGTACTTGCCAAGTGTACTTTCAGGGGGTATAAACGTTAAGTTAGTTACCAAGTGCCCACGGTTAACATATACTTTATCTTACTGTTTTGAAACGCTCTTTGTAGCACTGAAATCTCGTGGCCTACCTTACATTACTGTTATACTTAAACTATAGCTCACCAACCTTTGTGTTGACATTTTTAAGCATGTTTTTCTCAGGTGCTTAAGGTTACTTGTTTCCCCTGTTGTACTAGTCTTGCTGTAGACACCCGCTGCACTAGAATTGTCATTGCATGAACTGTTTATCTCGCATTCATAACTTTACTACTTTTGAACTATGATTTGTAATGACCATTTGGGGTCACATTCACTTACTAATTGCTTATACTTAGTGAAGCATACTTTTGATGTAAAACATTCGACGTTGGTTACGACGTCACTTTTATTATGAATGCAAACTCTTTTTGAAATTGCATATAGTACTTAACCTGGTAATGATCATGTTGTTGATGGTCCGTACATGATGATTTAGTACGGGGCATCACACTTAAACTCACAATCAAGTCGAACTTACCCATTAACACTTCTTTCATAAATCTTAAAGTGTTTTAGTGACTAATAACACCAATTGACACTTACAACCTCAAATCACAAGGCCAAAACCCTAGATTGTGGCTATTAGGGTTTCATTACAACCACATAACCCAAACTCACCCATTTTACCCTCAAATGGGTCATACAAATATCTAGTAACCCAAACCCTAACCATTAACCAATTAAACTTAAAACATAAAGTTAGAAGTTACCAAGACTATCTTCTTGTAGCTAGTAACAAGGAGAACAACTTTAAATCTCGCTCCTAGGTTTGATTCACAAATCTCCAACTCCAAATCTCAAGATTAAACTAAGTGGGTTTTGTGTTTTGGGAGAGAAAATGGGAAGAAAAGAGAAAAGGAAAATGAATTAAATGGATATGTGGTGGAGAGTTAATGCCCCCATCAGATCCACATGTCAATTTACCATTTTGCCCCTTAAAATCCTTTAAAATGAGCTAAGTCCGACACCAGTTCAGTAGAACTGTCGCGGCGCGGCCTTAATCGTCGCGGTGCGACACATAAAGGGAAAATAGGCCCTTCTTAACCCAAACCCTGATCCAGGTTTGCTTTGTTTGTCGCGGCGCGGTCCCGTCCGTCGCGGCGCGGCGTTTGCCTGAGCCTGGTCACTTCGACCATTTAACACAAAACGATGGTTCAAACAACTAGCACACCACATTCACTCTTCCTATGCACGCCTAAGCTTCAACCTTAAGTCCCGCACGACTCAACTCCATCGCGACACGTACATATACACGTTCACACATGTATTCTCAAATATATATATATATATATATATATATATATATATATATATATATATATATATATATATATATATATATATATATACATATATATATACACTCACATACATGCACCAACACATAAACTTACACTTTGGCACATTTAATCACATAAACGAACAAGATATAATCCTGCAAATAATTAAGTTTATACCTTTAAATATGTACGGGAAAAAACGGGATGTTACAACTCTCCCCCACTTGAATCGGAGCACGTCCTCGCGATCCAAGCCGCATGACAAGAAGGAAGATAAACCAATACAAACTCTTCGGGCTCCCAAGTGAACTCGGAACCCTTACTACGACGCCATTGAACTTTAAAAGTCCTTACCTCTTTATGTCTCAATCTTTTGACCTTCTCATCAAGTATGACGATCGGTTCCTCGATATACTCTAACTTATTATTTAGCTCAATCTCGTCTAATGGCACTCAAGATGAATCATCCGCAAGACACTTACGGAGATGGGAAACATGAAATGTATTATGGATCCCCGCAAGCTCTTCGGGTAATTCCAAACGATACGCGACTTCACCAACACGAGCTAAAACTTTAAATGGTCCAATAAACCGAGGAGCTAACTTTCCTCGTTTCCGGAATCGAATAATACCTTTCCATGGCAAAACCTTAAGCATCACCATGTCACTTTCTTGAAATTCGATCGTTCGTCTACGTTTGTCGGCATACGACTTTTGCCTATCTTGAGCCTTCTTCAAATGCTCTCGAATCATATCAATCTTACTATTCGTCTCTAAAACCAAATCGGTACTCCTGATCTCCTTTTGTCCCACTTCACCCCAACAAATCGGGGTTCGACATCTACGCCCATAAAGCATCTCATAAGGTGGCATACCAATACTAGTATGATAACTATTATTGTACGAGAATTCCACCAAAGGTAAGTGCTCGTCCCAACTACCACCAAAATCGATAATGCACGCACGTAACATATCTTCCAAAGTTTGATTCGTACGTTCGGTTTTGATAATGCTAAAAACGAACATATATTTCATAGCATTATTCCTCAAGAAAGACAAGCTTTTAGTTGCAATTGTTCTATTTACAAGTGATATTCGTTTAAATAATAAAAGGTGAAGACAAAAGACAGATTCGACGAATTGAAGACGCAAACGACCAAAAAGCTCAAAAGTACAAAAGACAATCAAAGAGGTTCCAATTATTGATAAGAAACGTCTCGAAATTACAAGAGTACAAGATTCAAAACGCAAAGTACAAAATATAAAATTGTACGCAAGGACGTTCGAAAATCCGGAACCGGGACCAGAGTCAACTCTCAACGCTCGACGCAACGGACTAAAAATTACAAGTCAACTATGCACATAAATATAATATAATATTTAAATAATTCTTATAATTATTTATATATTATAATAAATAATAAAAACCGTCGGCAAGAAAGACTCCAAACCAGAGTGAGCTGTAATTGCAAACTCCGCGACTAGCGGAGTTTGAAGGCCAAAAAGGCCGCGAGTCGCGGAGCCCCAAGTTTCAAAAATCCCTATAAAAGCAACCGAATTCTGATCGCAAAAACCATCTTTTTCTTTTCCTCATTCATACGTAAAATATATATATAATATTTTAATTTTAATTTTAATCCTAATAATAAGGGTATATTAGCGAATGTTGTAAGGGTGTAAGTCGAAATTATGTCCGTGTAACGCTACGCTATTTTTAATCATTGTAAGTTATGTTCAACCTTTTTATATTAATGTCTCGTAGCTAAGTTATTATTATGCTTATTTAAAACGAAGTAATCATGATGTTGGGCTAATTACTAAAATTGGGTAATTGGGCTTTGTACCATAATTGAGGTTTGGACAAAAGAACGACACTTGTGGAAATTAGACTATGAGCTATTAATGGGCTTTATATTTGTTTAACTAAATGATAGTTTGTTAATGTTAATATAAAGATTTACAATTGGGCGTCCCTATAAATTACCATATACACTCAATCGGACACGATGGGCGGGGTATTTATATGTACGAATAATCGTTCATTTAACCGGACACAGGAATGGATTAATAGCCACTAGAATAATTAAAACAGGGGTGAAATTATGTACAAAGGACACTTGGTATAATTGATAACAAAATATTAAAACCTTGGGTTACACTCAGTCGACAACCTGGTGTAATTATTAAACAAAGTATTAAAATCTTGTTACAGTTTAAATCCCCAATTAGTTGGAATATTTAACTTCGGGTATAAGAATAATTTGACGAGGACACTCGCACTTTATATTTATGACTGATGGACTGTTATGGACAAAAACCAGACGGACATATTAAATAATCCAGGACAAAGGACAATTAACCCATGGGCATAAAACTAAAATCAACACGTCAAACATTATGATTACGAAAGTTTAAATAAGCATAATTCTTTTATTTCATATTTAATTTCTTTTATTTTATATTTAATTGCACTTCTAATTATCGCACTTTTATTTATTGTTATTTAATTGCACTTTTAATCATCGTCCTTGTTAATTATCGCAAGTTTATTTTATCGCAATTTTATTATTCGCAATTTCATTATCATTATTTACTTTACGCTTAAAATTAAGTCTTGTATTTATTTATTATTTTACATTTGGTTTTAACTGCGACTAAAGTTTTAAAATCGACAAACCGGTCATTAAACGGTAAACCCCCCCCCCCCTTTATAATAATAATATTACTTATATATATGTTTGTATTTTTATGAAAGTAAACTAATATAGCGTTGAGCTTTGTTAAAAAAAGATTCCCTGTGGAACGAACCGGACTTACTAAAAACTACACTACTGTACGATTAGGTACACTGCCTATAAGTGTTGTAGCAAGGTTTAAGTATATCCATTCTATAAATAAATAAATATCTTGTGTAAAATTGTATCGTATTTAATAGTATTTCCTGCAAAAATTTAATAGTATTTTATACCCCTTAGCTTTGACATCAAGTAATTTTGGCGCCGCTGCCGGGGAACTTCTTAAACGCCGGAAGCGCAACGCTAATATAAAAAAAAAAAGATTTTTAGTTTACTTTTATTAAAATTCGTTTTTGTAAAAAAAAAAAGGTTTTAAATATTCGAAAATATAAAAAGAAAAAACAAAAATATAAATATTTTTAGGAGTTTGATAAATATTTAAGTTTTATAAAGTTTCTTTGTTTTTATTTTATAAAAACATAAGTTTTATTTAAGTATTTTGTTTTTATTTAAAAACATATATATATATATATATATATATATATATATATATATATATATATATATATATATATATATATATATATATATATATATATATATAATTCTAGTTTTAAGATTTTTATTTATAAAATTATAAAATATTTCTATTTAGATATAAGTTTTTATTATATAAATACTTTTATTAAAACAGAAAATTAAAAACAGAAATTAAAAAAAAAATATAAATAAAGAAAAACGCGTCGAATTTAAAGTAAGCTGTCATCTGAATTTCTGAACCCCGCGACTTGGGTTTGATGCTTTAAATACCGCGACTCACGGGGTTTGATGCTTTAAATACCGCGACTCGCGGAAGGGACCTGACACACGACAGAAGCCCTAATCCTGCATTTATTACGGAGTATTATTAATTATTATTAATTAAATTGTATTAGGGTTAAATAATTAATTAATTTAGTAGTTAATTTAAGTTTTAATTAATTTGTATTATTTATTTTAATTAGTTTAATTAAATTATAAAATTAGTAGTTTTAATAAATAAATAATATAAAAATAATATTTTTATAAAAATTGTACTTTTTACAACTTTTTGTATATTTTTATATTTTGTCCCTTTTTAATTGTTTTAGCGTAATATTTGTATTTTTAGCTCATATTTAGTTTTAAACTTAGATTTTGCCATAGTTATTTTTACTTCTAGATTTTTAGGCTTTGCCGTAGAATTCCTTAAGTGTTTTTTCTTTAGACTAAGATTTAGGTACTTTAGAATTTTGCGACGCCTTTTTAAGTTTTAGTTTCTTTTTAAGTTATTTCCATTTGGGATATAATTTTTCCTATAAGCTTTAATATTTTTAGACACCTTTTACTATGTACCAATTATTATTCCAATTAGTAATTTCAATTTGCGATTATAATTTTAAGTTAGTTGTAGTAATAAGGTTAGGTTAGTCAAGTATTTTTAAGTTTTATAAGTTTCTTTTATTTTTCCGTCACCTTTTATTTTTCAACCATTTTTCTTTTTCAATCTTTTTCCGACGAACTCTTTTTCTTTCTTATTTCTCGCTATTCTAGTTTTAGGACATAGATTTTTATTCTACTTCTTATCTAAATTTTCTTAAAATTACGAAAATTTATTTTAAGTGGTTAAATTGATAGACATCAAAATTTTCTGGTTCGTAGTAATAGTTGGATTTGTACGTGGACCGGGTTATTGGAGCCAAACAGTCCTCAATTATATTGAGACCAAACGAATCCTGCCCCTCTGCTGCATCTTTTGGCTATTCGAAACGTGGGCAAAATCAGAAAAGTCTATTAATTGGATAACTTATTAAAAATTTTCTTTCCTTTTAAAAACTAATAGGATATTCAGTGAATGCACCGAGCAAGACGTTCACCACCTTTTGTACGTTCACCACCTGTAACTAGATCAAGACATTTAGCAAATCTTACTGCCGTTGATTTTTCTTTAGAATTGTCATCCAGTCGACCAAGTACTTCAGTTCAAATTTCCGATAATCCATTTTTTGAATCCGACCTCACAATTGAGAATTCGGAGAATATTCAGGAACGGTTCGTAGATCCTGAACCACTAAACTTTCCTCCGGAGCCACCAATCATTCAAACAGAGATTGTTGAGGAACGAACCATTAAATCAGAATCATCTAGTGATACCGATTCAACAAATTCAATTATGGAGAATCTGGAACCTTTAAGTATGGAAGACCGAATGAGAGCTAAACGCACTGGCCAAGGTCACGCAATTACTCATCCAGACATTAATGCGCCAGATTATGAAATCAAAGGACAAATTCTACACATGGTGACTAATCAATGCCAATTTAGTGGTGCGCCGAAGGAAGATCCAAATGAACATCTACGTACCTTTAATAGGATCTGCACACTATTTAAAATCCGAGAAGTGGAGGATGAACAGATATATCTCATGTTATTTCCCTGGACTTTAAAGGGAGAAGCCAAAGATTGGTTGGAATCGTTACCTGAAGGGGCGATTGATACATGAGATGTTTTAGTTGACAAATTTCTTAAACAATTCTTTCCTGCATCTAAAGCCGTAAGACTTCAAGCAGAAATTGTTACGTTTACACAGAAACCAAATGAAACTCTATATGAGGCATGGACAAGATATGGAAAGTTGTTAAGAGGATGTCCGCAACATGGTTTAGACACCTGTCAAATAGTATAAATATTCTACCAAGGATGCGACATCACTACAAGAAAAGACATAGATATAGCAGCTGGTGGTTCTATTATGAAGAAAACCGAAACTGATGCTTACAAAATTATTGATAATACTGCTTCCCACTCACATGAGTGGCACCAAGAAAAAGACATCGTTAGATCATCTAAAGCAGCTAGAGCTGATTCTAGCCATGACTTAGATTCCATTTCCGCAAAGATAGATGCTGTGGAGAGACGAATGGAAAAGATGACTAAAGATATTCACTCAATACGAATTAGTTGTGAGCAGTGTGGAGGACCACATTTGACAAAAGATTGTCTCAGTATTGAATTAACAATGGAACAAAGAGAGAATATTTCATACATAAACCAAAGGCCTGGAAATAATTATCAGAATAATTATCAACCGCCAAGACCGATTTACAATCAAAACCAAAATTATAACCGAAATATTCCATACAACAACCAACAAGGTCCTAGCAATCAACAAGTATCCAATAATACTTACAATCAGCAACGACCTAATTTTCAAAACAAACCACCACAATAAACCGATGATAAAAAGCCGAATTTAGAAGATATGATGACGAAGCTAGTTGAAACTCAAACGCAGTTTTTCACATCTCAGAAACAAACTAATGAACAAAATGCTCAAGTATTTAGAAATCAACAAGCTTCTATTCAAAATCTAGAACAAGAAGTGAGTAACCTAGCAAGGTTAATAGGTGAAAGAAAACCGGGAAGTCTACCTAGTGATACAAATGCTAACCCCCGGAATGAAACAGCTAAAGCCATTACCACAAGAAGTGGTACAACACTTAAACTACCGGAAATACCTGTAACTTCTGATGAAACTATTCCTACTCCACAAGAACCACAACCTGATCAAGATAAGGAAAAAGAACCGGTAGTTGAAAAGGTTAATGAAGATAACACAGTTAAGGATAAACCTTATGTTAAACCATATCAACCACCACTTCCTTATCCGAGTAAAATGAAGAAAGAGAAACTTGAAGCCGAGCAATCCAAATTCTTGGATATGTTTAAACAGATAAATGTAAATCTTCCTTTCATTGATGTGATTTCAGGAATGCCTAGATATGCTAAATTCTTGAAAGATCTAATCTCAAATAGAAAAAAAATGGAAGAACTCTCGGCTGTTACTATGAATGCTAATTGTTCAGCAGTGCTGTTGAATAAGATACCAGAAAAACTATCTGATCCAGGAAGTTTCACAATTCCATGTTTTCTGGGTAGTCTTAGTTCAATAGAAGCATTGGCAGACTTAGGTGCTAGTATAAATCTAATGCCGTATTCACTATACGCTAAACTAGACCTTGGAGAATTGAAACCAACCAGAATAAGCATACAACTAGCCGATAGATCAATAAAATATCCTAGAGGGATAATGGAGAACATGCTAGTTAAAGTTGGTACTTTAGTATTTCCAGTAGATTTTGTTGTTCTGGACATGGAAGAAGATTCTCAAGTTCCTCTCATATTAGGAAGACCATTCTTAAACACGGCTAAAGCAATGATAGACGTGTTCGGTAAGAAATTGACCCTAAGTATAGAAGATGAGAGTGTTACCTTTTCAGTTGATAGAGCAATGCAACAACCACAATCTGCAGATGATACATGTTATTATATTCAAACTATAGATGCACATGCAGAATTATTAGAAGAATTTCCAGAATTACAAGGAACAGGAGAATGTTCTTTAGGAGAAGGTAATGAACCAATTAATGAAGCTGAAATGTTAGCTACACTAATAGCTAATGGATATGAACCAACAACAGAAGAAATTCAAATGCTAAAAGAAGAAGACTGATATCGATATAAATCATCGATAGAAGAACCTCCGAAATTAGAGTTAAAACCACTTCCAAACCATTTGGAATACGCTTATTTACATGGTGAATCTGAATTACCTGTAATAATATCGTCTTCTCTTACTGAAAATGAGAAATCACAACTCATTTCTATGTTGAAAGCTCATAAACCAGCCATTGCATGGAAGATTCATGATATTAAAGGAATAAGTCCTTCGTATTGCACATATAAAATCCTTATGGAAGAAGGTCATAAAACATATGTGCAACGCCAACGAAGACTAAATCCTAATATGCAAGATGTAGTTAAGAAAGAGATTATTATACTGCTAGATGCAGGTTTGATATATCCAATTTCTGATAGTCCATGGGTAAGCCCAGTTCAATGCGTGCCTAAGAAGGGTGGCATGACTGTCATTACAAATGAAAAAAATGAGCTTATTCCTACTAGGACTGTAACAGGATGGCGTGTATGTATTGATTATAGAAAATTAAATGACGCCACCAGAAAAGATCACTTTCCTTTACCTTTCATAGATCAAATGTTGGAAAAATTAGCCGAAAATAGTTACTATTGTTTTCTAGATGGATTTTCCGGATATTTTCAAATTCCAATAGCACCCGAAGATCAAGAGAAAACCACATTCATGTACCCTTATGGTACTTTTGCTTACAAACGCATGCCATTTGGACTTTGCAACGCCCCTGCAACCTTTCAAAGGTGTATGATGGCGATTTTTCACGACATGATAGAAGAATGCATGGAAGTATTCATGGATGACTTTTCAGTCTTCGGTGATACATTTAAATCATGTCTAGTTAATCTGGAACGAATGCTAATTAGATGCGAAAAATCAAATCTAGTACTTAATTGGGAGAAATGCCATTTCATGGTTAAAGAAGGCATCGTTCTTGGACATAAAATTTCAAAAGAAGGAATTGAAGTGGATAGAGCTAAAGTAGATGTAATTGCTAAACTTCCACATCCCACCAATGTTAGAGGAGTTAGGAGTTTTCTAGGGCATGCCGGTTTTTACCGACGTTTCATAAAAGATTTTTCTAAAATTGCCACTCCTATGAATAAACTCCTAGAAAAGGATGCTCCATTCATCTTTTCAGATGAGTGTATCAAATCTTTTAATATTCTGAAAGAAAAACTCACTAATGCGCCGATCATGATAACACCAAATTGGAATCTACCATTTGAACTAATGTGCGATGCAAGTGATTTTGCAATGGGAGCCGTTTTAGGACAAAGGATTGAAAAATGATTTCAACCTATATATTATGCTAGTAAGACGTTACAAGGAGCACAAACGAACTATACAACTACTGAAAAAGAACTCCTTGCTATTGTCTTTGCTTTTGACAAATTTCGATCATATCTCGTTCTAGCAAAAACGGTGGTCTATACCGACCATTCTGCTCTTAGATACCTATTTTCAAAACAAGATGCTAAACCAAGATTAATCCGTTGGATCTTACTCTTACAAGAGTTTGATATTGAAATCCGAGATAAAAGAGGAGCAGAAAATCTCGCCGCTGATCATCTTTCTCGTCTTGAAAATCCTGAGTTAGAAGTTCTAAATGAATCGGCCATACAAGACAACTTTCCTGATGAATATCTATTGAAGATAGATTATAATGAAATCCCATGGTTTGCAGACTATGCAAACTATTTAGTTTGTGGATTCCTTGAAAAAGGATTATCGTACCAAAGACGAAAGAAATTCTTCAGTGATATAAAACACTATTTCTGGGAAGATCCACATCTGTTTAAAAGTTGTCCCGATGGAATAATACGCCGATGTGTATTTGGAGATGAAGCTAGTAAAATTTTATACCATTGTCACACAGGACCAACAGGAGGGCATTATGGGCCTCAACTAACAGCAAGAAAAGTTTATGAAGCTGGATTCTATTGGCCTACAATTTACAAAGACGCACACCTTCTTTGCAAATCCTGTGATGCATGTCAAAGGGCCGGAAAAATAAATCAACGTGATGAAATGCCACAAAATGTCATCCAAGTATGTGAAGTATTTGACATTTGCGGTATTGACTTTATGGGTCCATTTCCAAAATCTCATAATAATCTATATATACTCGTAGCCATTGATTATGTATCTAAATGGGCGGAAGCACAAGCTCTCCCAACTAACGATGCACGAGTTGTAGTCAACTTTTTAAAACGTCTTTTTGCAAGGTTTGGAACACCGAAAGCTTTAATAAGTGATCGGGGTACTCATTTCTGTAATAATCAACTTGAGAAAGTTCTTAAAAGATATGGAGTAACTCATAAAATCTCCACCTCATATCATCCACAAACAAGTGGACAAGTTGAAAATACCAACCGAGCTTTAAAACGTATTCTAGAGAAAACCGTAGGATCAAATCCGAAGGAATGGTCCATTAAATTGGAGGATGCACTCTGGGCTTTTAGAACAGCCTACAAAACTCCAATTGGAACCACACCTTTTAGACTTGTTTATGGAAAAGCATGTCATCTTCCAGTAGAAATTGAACACAAAGCATTTTGGGCTTTGAAGACATGTAATCTTGATTTACATGAAGCCGGACGTCTACGATTAAGTCAACTAAACGAATTAGAAGAATTAAGACATGAAGCATACGATAATTCGTTAATCTATAAAGAAAGAACGAAGAAATGGCATGATAAAAGAATCAGAAGTTCAAAAGAATTTAAAGAAGGAGACAGAGTTCTTCTTTTCAATTCACGATTCAAGCTATTTCCTGGAAAATTGAAATCAAGATGGTCTGGACCATTCATAGTCAAAAGAGTTTTCCCATACGGAACGATAGAATTGATAAATTCAAATGGGATTGAATTTAAAGTTAATGGTCACAGAGTTAAACATTACATACATGGTCCGATGGAAGTTGACAACGAAGTTAATCACAATTTCGACACCACAGCTAACTAAGTGTGGGGAGAATCAAGTCTTTAAAGGATAATATGTATTTCTGTTAGAGTTAGATTGTCTGTTTTCATATAGTTCTCAAAAATGGAACCCGAATGGTCTTTCCCTAGCAGACCCTAAAGAACTAGTCTTCTCCCACCATTCTAAATTTTTATTTTTTTAGGTTTTTACAAAATGAAGACTGCCTGTGAACTAAACCATGGTCTAATGCTACACGCTTTGATCACTAAAAGAAATAATGACATACTACCAAGTGAAATAGTATCAGTAATCAGAGAAAGAATGGACGGAGTTAGAAAAGAATCCAGATGCGAAGATAATAAGTTACAATTTGGTAAAGGAAAATCAAAATCTGCAGCGAAAAGAAGAGCACGACACCTAGAAAGATGTCACAAATGCGGAAAATGGTCACATGGAGGTAAATGTTCAAATAATCAAACCTATTCAAATACCGAATTTGTTACTTTATGCAGAGACGGACCGTTCATATGTTTAGAAGAAAAGACACTGAATGCTCGAGGTTACGCCTATGTAGCTATGGAAAACCAATTAAATCGACTATCTTATGAATGGGATAGATCATATAACTAAGAAATCTATTTCACAGGTATGTTTGTACAGTTTTTATTTTTTATTTTTTTTTTAACCTTTTGATAATAAACGCTAATTTGTTCGCTAAAAAGTATTAAATTGGTATTGAATAAAATTAGGTTTGGCGACCGAAATTATTGATATCATTCAAAAATTTATTACATCACTGCGAAATTTAACGTTTATTCTTAAGGTATAAATATCTTTAAACAATCAACCCAAAATATTTCAAAAATTCGTCATGAGTTAAATTAGGTCTTGGAACCGAAATTACTTTACCGAAAAGAGGGGCGCATATTTTTAATAATATTTGATTGACTAAAGTGGGATAAAAAGCCAAAAAGATTTTTAATTTTATTTTTACCATGTTTTTAAAATTAATATTTAAATCTTAAATTAATATTGTAAACTTTGTAAAAACAATATATTTAAAATTGTAAATATTTGAAAAATTAATATAAGTTTGGTGTGAATTTTTAATTTTTAAAATATAAATTTTTAATTTTATGCATTTCAAATTTTAAGTTTGGTGTGAATTTTTAATATAAATTTTGAATTTCATATTTAAGTTGTGTGAATTTAAAAACAAAAATTTACTTTATCTCATTAAGTTAAAAATATGATTTTTAAAATTCGTCGTAAGTTGAAGACTAGGTCTTTGAACCGAAATTGCTTTACCCGAGAGAGGGACGAGAACTTTTATTATCATTATTTTTAATCTCATTGAATTAAAGTATGCCAAAAACATTAAAAAACCCCAAAAATCTTAGCTTTTAAAACAATCGCTACAAAAAGACAAATTTTATAATTTTGTCGAGGGACGGACTAGGACATCGATCCGAAACGACCTCGTCCTAAATAACAAGGGAAACAAAATTTTAAAATTAAGTACTTAATTGTTTTATAAGTTAATGATTATAAAAAAAAAAAAAAAAAAAAAGCAAACTCCGCGAGTCGCGGAGTTTGAAGGCTTAAATGCCGCGACTCGCGGAGGGGTCGGATTACAGAAAAAAATATAGCAGAAACAGATCAGTCCCAACCCACAAAACACACAAATACTGCGAAAACTGCTCGAAAATACCCGAAAAATACACCCCAAAATCACAATTTTTAACCGTTAATCACCAAATTTTTTACTAAAATCATGTTGAGAAGGATGCTATCTAGGAATTACTCAAGAAAAACGGTAAATTTCTACACCTAAACACCATTTAATCCGAAATTGTGTTCTTGAGCCATTTTTTCCCCAATTTGATTTTGATGCTTTTTAGTGTAATTAGGCTTAAATTGTTTATGTATTATGCTTGTATAACCTAGATTGATGCTATTTAACATGATTAGAAGCCTTAAACTTCAAATTTTGAATAATCTAGGGTTTGTGTTCTTGAGCAAATTTGGGGCTTTTTGATATAAACAGGTTATGGCCGATTTTTGTCATAAATTGTTGCTAAATTAAGTAGTGTAACATGTTTAGGTAGTTAAATGATCCAAACTTTGAGCCTAAACATGATTTTGAGAATTAAAGTGGACTTTTTCAAGTCTAAAATTCATGAACTTGATTTTTGAAAGATAATGTCATTTGAAACTTGTTTAATTGCTAGTAATGATTATTTTGACATGTTATTTGAGTTGAATGCTTATGAACTCGGCGAACATTTTCGTATATGCTTATTTGAAAAAGTGTAGATTTGATAAAAATGTGAAAATAAGCTTAAGTTTAATATAAATTGATAATGTCATTGTAATTATTTTGATTGATGATTTTGCTGACACTAATGCATATTTGGATGCACAAAAATTGTGTTTGATGTGTTTTGCAGACTGAAAGGGGTGAATCTTCATCCCAAGCCCGTAATGCTCCTGCTGAGAATGCGGAACAACAGGAGGTGGATAACTACTACAAGCAGGATATACCTCATCCAGTCATGACCTTTTCCGATATGCACTTGGAAGAGTTGCACCCGAACCTGAGATTTGACAGACTTTGGATAGATTATCCAAAATATCAAAGGGGTTTGCATACTCTTCATTCTAAGGTTGTTGAGGTACTGAGGGTCATAGAATGGGGACCCTTAGAAGCTGTAGAATTGGCCGGGCCAATTAGGGAATTACTTGTACAGAGGTATGGTAATTCTACTTTTAATGACTGGGTACGTTTATTCACCATGCGTAGACCTGTATATAAAGTATGGTGTGAAGAATTGTTGTGTAGTATAGAGTTGAATGATCGAGTAGCTAGTTTAACCGATCGTTCTTTTATTAGATTTTTGTTAGGCGGTTCGATGCGCCACATGTCTTTACTAGACATGGCTCAGGCTTTACGTATATATATGCCTGAGGAGTTAGCATCTGCCGATTGTAGAGGGTTGATACTAAACGGTAGAAAGATAGATGAAAATTTTGATACACACGGTGTGTGGAGTCAAATGACAAGCCATCACCGTTTCAAAGGGGGAAATTACTCTTATTTGGATATAGATAGAGCCGAATTAAGAGTGATTCATAGGTTTTTAGCTAATTCGATTACACAAAGGGGTAAGAACAAGGAAAAAGTAAATGAACATTATTTGTTTTACCATATGTGTATTCGAGACCCACAAAGCGCTGTAAGTATACCATATTGTGTGGGTTATTATTTATCAGCTATGGTTCGGGGGATGCGACCGCATAGCATAATAGGAGGTGGTATTTTTATTACTTTGATTGGTGAATATCTCGGTGTGGATATAAGTCGGGGGGGATTATTAGTAGAAGAACCGGAACCCCGCGATACTATAGGTTTAAATGTATACCATGGTGCGAAAGTTTTGAAGAGGCGAAATAACGACGCAGTACCATACCATGGTAGACATCCACAGGTTGAGAGAAACCAACAGCAAGGTAATGTAGGAGGGGGGAATGAGATGCAAGAAATGCAAAGGTTTATAGCTTCTCGGGAATACGAAAATGCTAGACAGAGAGCATTTGAAGATTGGCAAGTTCATCAGAACCAAATCATAGCTCATTGCCAACATATAGGTAGAAACTATATTCCTACACCGAAACCCATCTTCCCTCCCTGGTCTATAGAGATGCAGCCACCATATCCTACGTATAACCCTGCTGAAGCATTCTATAGCACCTATGGTTATGCCTGGAACCCCTATTGGTACCAGTATCATCCCTAGTATACTTATTTTTTTTTGTAATTTGTAATTATTGATACGTTTAATACTTTTGTTAATATTGTAATCATTTTTATAATTATCTAACTTTTATTCTTAGATTTTAATAATTTTTGAATGTGGGGTAATATACCAAACTTCAAAAATATGTATATATGTTTGCAGTTTATCTTATGTACACAACAGGGTAAAACAACGCATTTTCAAAGACTGACATTAAGTTCAGCAAAAGCAACTAATTTTGACGACAAGATGCAAAATATATGTGAAATAACAACAAGACGGAATGAACAAATGATGTGCACCATTTATCATTCAGCAAACAAACGCCAATATATTTGGAAACTTTGGTAAAAATTTAATCATTTTCACACTAATCACCCTCAATAATTTAAATTGTTACTGATTTCTTGCAAATGAGGGCATTGCAAGATCTTAAGTGTGGGAAAGGGTTAAATTCTTTCGGATTTTAAAATTTTTATCTTAAACACTTGGTTACCATTAAAAATACTAGTAAAGCAGTAGTTGTATTAGAATCTAGTGCTCTCTGATAAAAAAAAGAACAGCCCTAGTCTTATATACTAACTACCCAATTCTAGTAAAATTTTTCAAAATTTTCAATTAAATGAACTCAAAATCATGTTTATACATATTTATGAACAATAAAACTAGGTTTTAACACCGAAATTATTGTTACCTCGGAAAGGACATAAATTGAGAAACAAACTAAAATGTTAAAATTCATTTAAAATGGAATAGAGGACGATAAAAAGGAAAATAAAAGCCAAGTGTGGGAAAATTTACCAAGTTATCTTAAACATATGTCACATATATCTGTAACAAATAACTGAAAATACTTTTGCTTTGGACTAAACTAAACTGTTTTACCCGATGAAAGAAAAGAAAAGATGGATCTACACGATGAATCAATTCCATCATTAAAAGGAAGTAAAGTCTTCCGAAATAGACACGCGCTTCTTGATTTAGGTCATAAAGTTGTCGTCCAGACCAGCTGTAGGTTGACGAAAAATCTAGAAAAGTCATCACTAAAATCAGCAGGAAATCCACGGACCTCAGCATTAAACAGGGTCGCCAAGTGGTCAGATTTATCCTAACCATGAGAAGGATTTATCTTGTACAATGGGGGGCACTGATGTGCGAAATCGTGTCTATAATTTATCTTATGGAAAATACCGGTTTTAAAGATTGCTACACACTAACGGGCAGTGTACCCGATCGTGTAGTAGTATAGATAATGGTAAAATCCGTGTATCGTTCCAAGGACAGTATATCAGTCAAACTAGAAGTAGCAACTATATTATGATTAACTAAGTTAATTAAAGTAAAAAGTACAAGTTTTATGTTTTGTGGCTGTTTTAACGATTTAGCCAAATCAAAGAAGGTTAAATGTAAAAACAATATTTTTAGTCTTTTGGTTTATAAGATGCAAATAAATGCAAATAAAGCAATAAAGATAGTTTTGAATTAAATCAAAGAGATGAAATGTTCATCTAGATATTTTACCCTCGGTATTGGATGTAAATTAGATATTAAGCCCTGATTGAATAATTATGTGTGTAGTTATCTAATAGGTTTTACTAAGAGTTCTCTCGGATAAACACTCAAATACAATAACAAGCTCAAGGGTTCCCTTTTCACTATAGTTCTTGTATTTGTAATCAAATAACTATAAGCATGCTAATCACCTAAATCGACTCGCCAAGAGTTCTCTTTAGCAAGTACTCAAACTAGAATTACTAAGCGAGGGTTCCCTATAACTTAGACCTTTTCGTTTGTGACTAGTTGATCAACAAGATTAAAGACTTGAATAACAATTGCCTTTGCGTTCGCTCTACACAATTCATTCCTATTTTGTCTAACCGTTTTAATCTAGTTTACCCCCTTGGTCCGGTTTAGCAAACAATCAATCTAAGACAAGTTGATTGTAAATCAATATGATACATTAACAAGAGTTCTCTTTATCAACAACATATCAATTAACTAGATACAAATGGTTCTAACAACAATAAGCATGGTTCTCTATTCAAGCTTCAATCTAACACACATAATACATTCAATCAATAAGATTACATCCAATACCTTGGTTATTAATCTAGACAAACATTAATGAAACTAGCCAATAATCATTGTAACAGACAACAATTCACTCAAATTATAAACTGAAATCATTTCTGAGAACAAGTATATAACCTACAAGAACAAGAGTTCTTGGATGAAGAAGATGTTGATGGATGATGCTTTGATCTTTGGCCTCTTCAAAGAGGATGGAATTCTCCAAGATGCTCCTGAAAATCGTCTCTCAAACTCTCTGTACGTAACTCTCATGAAACAGTCCCCAAAATGACATTTGAAGGTGGAGAAATTAGGTAAAAAGCAGATAAATCGGGTACACCTACTTTGGGACGGCGTCCTAAAAGGCAGGACGGCGTCCCGGTTTAATGATCAAGACGGCGTCCCAACTTGAAAGACGGCGTCCCTTTGCGAAGGCCAGGACGGCATCCCGGATAGCTAGACGGCGTCCTGGTGGGTTTTAAGGCACTGTTTCGTTTTCTCTTTAATATTAGCTCATTTGGACGAACTCTCACATATCGGAGGCTTTGTTATATCATTTTAAAGCGCTATCTTGATACTAACTCGTATCGGGATCAACCGATGTCATAAATCATCGAAATTCTTTGCAAACTACTCTTCCGATACAAATTCGCGCATCTTGACATATCCCTTGTAGATCATCTTCATTATCTTCGAATATAGAGTATTTTTAGTGATATTGCGATAGATATATATGATGTAATTGAGCAATATCAAAACACCCCACACTTAAACCTTGCTTGTCCTCAAGCAATTCTTTCGTTACAAAGTAGAACACTATCAATCATAATCACACAATATAGATTACAAACATTACATGAATTACTCGAAACACACGAAACACACACGTTGATATGAAAACACAATTCACACTATATGAAACGCACGCTTTAAGTAACACACTCACGCTATATACACTATAGAAACACACGCTTTAAGTATATCACACATTTATTGAAATCACACGCACGCTTTATACACAATGGAAACACACACACACATTTTTGGGAGATTAGAGCCAAGTATCCGAAAAATTTGATCCTAGGGAAATCAGGACCTTGATGAAAACGTTTTATGGTTTTGAAAATATCATGCTAGTTTTTAAATACTAGACACGTTTTCCGATTTTGTCGGATTTTTAAATTTTTGAAAAATGAGTGCGGGTTTCCCGCTATTGGTCAAGCCAATCCCTCCCACGGTACCTAACATTACAAGATGTCGGTAGAAAATAATGTGCTTAGGAGGATACACATCACATCCGGATATCATTGACAATTATGAGGTAATCATCTAATCCGTTAAGTCAATCATAAAGATTGAAGTTTATCAGGCTTAAAAGCTGATATATTACCTTTCCGGAGGTTATCCACTGGGAATCTGATCAATCACTGACAATTTGTGTATCATGGTGCGCTTCCCATTTTTGGCTAGCAAATCTTCCTCATTGAGATAAGCTTTGACTACCAGTTTCCCTGTTTGATGTTGAGGCCTGGTAGATTTCCAGTCGATTTTAGCAATGACTTTTCAAGACTTTTCGTCACCCTACAACTGGTCTGGACTACAACTTCTGAAATAAATCAGCAAGTGTGTCGTTCGGGAGACTTGACTCCCTTTAGGATGGAATAGATACATCCTATTGGTCATAAGAGGTGGTCGGACGCAACATTGTCCTTGTTAGGAGAAACAATGAGGATCGTCCTTAAGGTTTTCGATCTGGCGCGAGATCCGGTTTCCGACCACGCTATACAATCACCGCTCTCTCACGGTTTACACTCGTTTTGGTACAAGTGACCTACTCGTTAGCTTACTAAACTAGTAGGATTTTCATTCAAATAATTGAATGATGGAGCAACTTCAAAGACTATTAATAATTTAAAATGCAAAACAACATTTGTTTTTTTTAAATTTTAAGACCATAATGTGTATAAAATGTTTTTCGGGCTTTTAATCGTTTTTAAGGCTGCTTGAAAATTTTAAAAATTTTTATATAAGCTTATAATCAATTAAATTTATAAAATATCTTTTAAAAATTTATATTTATGATGGAAATTCGGTTGTTAAACCTGATCTTAATCCGTCTATAAATTTTAAAATAAATTTTATAAAATTTAACCTTTTATAAGTTATTTTGCCTTTAACGCCTTATTTTTAGTAAAACGAGTTCCCGATAAATTTCTACTCCCCACCCCACACTTGAGATCATGCAAGGCCCTCATTGCATGAAATCAGAAAAAGGTTTAAATTTAGAGGGCAAAGTGATAGGGTGATTGTAGAAATTTCCAATTTTTAACCTGTAAATCGTGGAACAAGTAGACGGATGCCGCTGAACTTACTGCCAGCATAAGAACATCGTCTAGTCCGCGATTATCATCATACACACATCATAATATCAAATGTCGCTGAACTTAATGCCAGTCTTGGAAGTTCAATCATGCTGCAAAAAATAAACAAACCACACAAAGCATATAAAAATAACGGTGTTTATTCAACCACATCCGTTTAATCAAACCACACATTAGTATAATTATTACAAACCATAAATGTATCCAAATACATCACACAAATAAAAAGTCTCAAACAAGGTACAAAAAGATCAAATAGGCACGCAGGCCTAGTTACCGTATGGCCATGAATAATTACCCGAACCATCGCGGTACGGGCGTCCATTCGGATACTCTCTCTCAAATCTTTCCCGGGCTTCTTGCATCGCAGCTGAGGAGTTATAAATCGGATGAGGTGGAGGTGGGTGTTCCGGATCCGTGTAATACTGTGGCGTCAGGCGTGTAGTACCGTAGTACTGTTCAGGGTTAAAATAAAATAGCTCAGAGTTATGGTTATTCCAATCAATACCATAACTGTTCCACCCCTGATCATGTACTTGAGCGATCTGTCGTCGCTCCATTCTTTCCTGACTATCCCACATTTGTTGGTTGTGCGTCCTTTGTTCATTCGGGCTCAATCGCATTTTGTTGACACTACCAACTAAACTATCCCAATTCGCTTGGGACGGTTGCCACGGAACCTGCAAATTAACATTAGTTTGGGCCTCCATTTCAGCCTCCTCTTCCTGCTCCTGTTCCTGTTGAACACCACTACCACTCGCGCCACCTGCACCGGCTGCCACAAAGGGGACCAAATGCCCATTTGCGTCTTTCATAAGGATTTCGGCATTAATATAAAAAACCTTTTTCAAAGGTTTCATTATACTCGGTAATTCCTGTAATCTGTCGAAATCAATGTTAAAGTGTCGGGCAAATCGGGTTATGTAGTGCCCCCCCAAAAGTGGCTTCCGTACCCGCGTCTCGGTAGCAATGGAAAGAAAATAGTTACCGATTAACCCAGGAATATCGGTATAGGCCCCCCGCTTGATCTGATCCATAATCCACAAATCTAAGGTTTTCACCTTCTCATTACCCTCTATCCTTGCATTAAAAGTACATGCAATGAGTCGGTGAAGCAGCTTATCATCTCGGGCTGCGATTTCATTGTACCGGTGTTTGCTCGATCGAAAATGGGCCGGCGCAATATTTGGCTTACAGATTCGGCGCCAATAAGAGGTATCGTCAAACTGATGTCGGCCAACGTAATCCGAAGCCCTCAAGTACTCACCTAACTGTGTGTCAGTGAGTTCCTCAAAAATACCCAAAATTCTACACACTTGAAAACTGCTCAAACCCCTGTCTTGGCCTCCAAGACGAAACCGTAGAAACTCAGCGGATAAATAATCGGCTACATTGCTAAACCGCATTGTAGAGTAGAATTCTTTAAGAAGCACCGGGTAGATTGGTTCATTGATGCTAAAAAGATGTTCCCAGGCGTGGGCTACTACTCTATTGTATGGAATGGCGAGTAGATTAGTAACATGTCGGCGCATGCCCGCCTCCTCTAATGGCCCCCAAATGAAATACCAAGTAGCATTAATGGGCCTGCGGTTTATTCTTTCAAAGGTTTCGGTGTAGTCATCGTCATTCTGTACCTGATTTAACCAAACCCTAGGATCATTGAGATCCTCCCCTTCTTCTTCTCCCGAAGAAGATGATGAATGAGGTTGTTCTTGTGGTGGTGGTGGTTGTCTTGGTGGAGCTAAACCTGATGGTCTTCCCCTTTTAGGTGCCGGTCCTCCCCTGCTTGTTTGTCCCTGCAAAACATTAAACACAAAACCAAAAGAACATAGAAACCGTTGTGTTAATGTTAGCCAAAATATAACCGAATAGCAGGAGAGATCAATCACTCAATTCCTAGTTCAAAAGTAGTATGATTCATTTTCACAAAAGTGCACGTTCACAAGTTTATACCAGAGTCAACCAAAGTCAACTTGAATTCATTAACACACTTTCAAAAATGAAAATCATAACATCACAATGTAACACAAACATAGGACTTAAAAGATTAAAGTATGTTGTGTCATAGGTCATAGCATTTAACTTTGTATTCTAAACATATTCAACACAAATCATAATACAATTTTTCACAATTTTTAGCTCAAATGACCTTACAACAACATACATTATGGCATTCCATTCTATTAAATTGATTCAACAGGCCCATACATGTGAAAAACAAGCATACATACTTCAAAAGTTCATTACAAATCAATAATATGCTTAGAATTTTACTATCATTCAAAATTGACCCGGCCAAATTGTCATCAATATCACCAACACAATCATATACTTCACAATAATCATAAACATCAAACATAAACCCAACATCATGAATTGAACATCTCAAATTCGGATTTAAATTTTACAAACCCTAGCATCATGAACAAACCCTAAAGAACATGTAATCTTTACAAAATAAACACATTAGGGCAATTTAAACAATTTAAGGCATGTTAATCTTTACAATAATCAAGCAAATCAAACACCCCACACTATTCTTTAACCAATTGATATATATAAACATACAATGTAAGTAATTGATAAAGAAAAGTGAAGAAATGTAGAATCCATACCCAGAAGTTCATGATTAGAGGCTTGAAATTGAAGAGGAAATCACGAATTTGATGTAAAAATTAGGGTTCTTGAGGTTTGGTTCGGGTTAGGGCAGAGAGAAAGAGATAAGAGTGTGTTTTTGTGGATGAAATGAGATAGAAAGGGTATAAAACGCGTAAAAAATTTCTGTAACAGGGGACTGAGACGGCGTCTTGGGTATCAAGACGGCGTCTTGACTTTCAATGTGGGACGGCGTCTAGCCGATTAAGACGGCGTCTTGTTCTTAAAAACGGGACGGCATCTAGGCTTCTTGGGACGGCGTCCCGTATAACTAAAGTGCACTGATCAGAATTTTTGAGTTTTTCGCGTTTAGGGTCATACGGTAATCGTTTTGTACCAAACAAAAATTTATAATACACACAAAACAAACCTAATTACAATGGTGAACCAGTTTTTACGAGTCGTTCACCCAACTCGTCCCCGTTTTGATTTAAGCGTTTTTGTTGAAGTTGAGGCTAACCTCATCCTCAATTTCCAGGGGACCATCAACGTAGTGTTTGACCCGGTGGCCATTCACTTTAAAAGTATCGCCTTTCCAGTTCACTATTTCAATTGTACCATAAGGGTACACTCTTTTAACCACATATGGTCCCGTCCATCGGGACTTTAGCTTTCCTGGCGATAACTTAAAACGAGAGTTATAAACAAGGACACGGTCTCCTTCCATGAATTCTTTCGGGTGTTTCAACCGTTTGTCGTGCCATTGTTTCGTCTTTTCCTTGTAAATTAGAGAGTTGTCATAGGCTTCAAGCCTCAACTCGTCTAATTCATTCAATTGGGTCAAACGTAACCGACCCGCTTCTTTGTAATCCAAGTTGCATGCCCTTAATGCCCAATGAGCTTTATGTTCAATCTCCAACGGGAGATGGCATGCTTTTCCGTATACCATACGGAAAGGAGTAGTTCCAATCGGTGTTTTGTAGGCCGTGCGAAATGCCCACAATGCATCATATAACTTGTTGGACCACTCTTTTGGATTAGCACCAACGGTCTTTTCTAGTATGCGTTTTAACGACCTGTTGGTGTTCTCTACTTGCCCACTCGTCTGAGGATGATAGGATGTCGAAATTTTATGGATTACTCCATATCTTTTCAACACCTTTTCCATTTGCTTATTGCAAAAGTGGGTGCCTCGGTCACTTATTAGAGCTTTAGGCGTGCCAAATCTAGAGAAAAGCTCCATCAAAAAATTTACTACTACTCGGCCATCATTTGTTGGTAGAGGCTTTGCCTCCGCCCATTTAGACACATAATCGATGGCGACAAGTATGTAGAGATAAGAGTGAGATTTTGGAAAGGGGCCCATAAAGTCAATTCCCCAAACATCGAACACCTCGCATACTTGGATGCTTTGTTGAGGCATTTCATCCCGTTTGGTTATTTGACCCGCCCGTTGGCACGCGTCACAAGCCTTGCAAACAGCGTAGGCATCTTTGAATATAGTAGGCCAATAGAAACCGGCCTCATAAACTTTCCTCCCCGTAATTTGGGGACCAAAGTGACCACCTGTGGGACCACGGTGACAGTCAAGTAGAATTTCGGTGCATTCCTTCCCTGAAACACACCTGCGAATAATTCCATCCGCACATCGCCTGAATAAATAAGGGTCTTCCCAAAAATAATACTTTAGGTCACTAAAGAATTTCTTCCTTTTCTGATGTGACCAACCTGTTTCTAGGTACCCTCCAACAATGTAATTGGCGAAATCAACAAACCACTGATCCTCCACCTTCTCTACCCTCATTAGGAATTCTCCGGGAAAATCATCTGTAATACTCGATTCATGGAGTATTTCCAGATTGGGATTTTCGAGTCTAGAAAGATGGTCCGCTGCAAGATTTTCTGCACCTTTCTTGTCCTTTATCTCGATATCAAATTCTTGCAAAAGCAAGACCCACCTTAACAATCGAGGTTTGGCATCCGGCTTAGAGAAAAGATATTTTAATGCCGAATGATCAGTAAAGACAACTGTCTTTGATAGGACAAGATAAGATCGGAATTTGTCAAAGGAAAAGACTATCGCAAGGAGCTCTTTTTCTGTTGTTGTGTAATTTAATTGGGCTCCTTGTAAAGTCTTGCTTGCATAATAAATGGGTTGAAAACGTTTCTCAACCCGTTGGCCCAAAACTGAACCAACCGCAAAATCCGATGCATCACACATTAGCTCGAATGGTAATGACCAATTTGGAGCTATGATGATTGGTGCGTTGACAAGTTTCTCTTTTAAAATTTTGAATGCCTTAGTGCATTCACTTGTGAAAACAAAGGGTGCATCTTTTTCAAGAAGTTTATTTAATGGCGTTGCAATTTTTGAAAAATCCTTAACAAATCGCCGGTAGAACCCGGCATGCCCAAGAAAACTTCTCACACCCTTTACGTTTGAAGGAGGTGGAAGGTTGGCAATGACATCAACCTTTGCTGGATCCACCTGAATACCAACACTTGAGATTTTGTGCCCTAAGACAATGCCCTCTTTAACCATAAAGTGGCATTTCTCCCAATTCAGCACTAAGTTCGACTTCTCACACCTGTTTAGCATTTTCTCCAAATTTAGAAGGCATGAATCAAAAGTGTCACCGAAGACTGAAAAGTCGTCCATGAACACTTCCATGCAATCCTCAATCATATCGTGGAAAATGGCCATCATACACCTTTGGAATGTTGCAGGAGCATTACATAGACCAAAGGGCATTCGGCGATATGAGAAGGTGCCATAGGGACACGTGAAGGTAGTCTTTTCTTGATCTTCTGGGGAGATGGGAATTTGAAAGTACCCCGAAAAACCATCTAGGAAACAATAAAAGCTATTTCCTGCAAGTCTCTCTAACATTTGATCAATAAATGGTAGAGGAAAATGGTCTTTTCTTGTGGCTTCGTTTAACTTTCGATAATCTATACAAACCCGCCACCCCGTAACAGTTCGTGTTGTGATAAGCTCGTCCTTATCATTGGTGGTAACAGTTATACCACCCTTTTTAGGAACACAATGAATCGGGCTTATCCACGGACTGTCTGAAATCGGGTAGATTAGACCCGCATCTAGCAATTTAATGATTTCCTTCTTTACAACGTCTTGCATATGAGGATTTAGTCTCCTTTGACGTTGCACCACTGGTTTGGAATTCTCTTCCATTAAGATCTTGTGCGTGCAATAAGAAGGACTAATTCCTTTTATATCATGGATTTTCCATGCAATGGCCGGTTTGTGGGCCTGTAGCAAGGAAACAAGACGTTCTTTCTCATTTTGAGAGAGAAGTGAGGAAATAATTACCGGAAGCTTTGAATCTTCCTGAAGGAAAGCGTACTCAAGATGATCAGGGAGCGGTTTAAGCTCCAAAATGGGAGGTTCCTCAATTGAGGATCGACTCCGGTACTCGCTATCCTTACTCAGGGTTTCTATTTCCTCTTCAGTTGGTTCACACTCATTGGCCATCAAAAATGTGGCCATCACATCCATTTCTTCTTCGGTGAATTCATCATCTCCATTTGCCAAATCGTATACACCTGTTTCATCCGATTCGGGAGATTCCTGCAAGAACTCATAATGCGAATCTATGCCTTGCATAAAATAACAAGTATCATCCGAAGATTCGGGATATTTCAATGACTTGTCAATTGCAAAAGTCGCACTAGCTTCACCAATTCTAAGGGTCAACTGCTGGTCATAAACATCAATGACACATCGAGCAGTATTTAAAAATGGCCTACCCAAAATAATTGGTATTCTCTCATCAACTTCCATGTCTAAAACCACAAAGTCAGCCGGGAAAATCAGATTCCCGGTCTTAACTAACAAATTCTCTATTATTCCTCGAGGGAATTTTATAGAGCGATCGGCTAGTTGAATAGCCATTCGTGTGGTTTTGAGTTCTCCAGGGTTTAATTTAAGGTAAATTGAATAGGGCATTAAATTGATACTAGCCCCCAAATCGGCTAATGCCCTCATGCAATCAAGGTCACCCATTAGACATGGAATAGTAAAACTACCCGGATCTTGAAGCTTTTCAGGAAGTGTGTTAGACACAAGCGCGGAACATCTAGCATTTAAGGTTACTGATGAAACGCTTTCCATCTTCTTTCGGTTAGTAAGTAAGTCTTTTAGGAACTTAGCATACTTTGGCATTCCTGAGATAACATCAATAAAAGGCATGTTTATGTTTATCTGTTTAAACATATCTAGAAATTTTAGCCTTTCGGCTTCCAACCTTTCTTGTTGTTATTTTCTGGGGAATGGGAGCGGTGGTTGATATGGTTTCTCTACGGGTTTTTCCAGTACTTCCTTTTCAACCACTTTTTCCGGCTCCTTAACCGGTTCATCGTTTTGGTTCAACGGAACGCTAAAATCAGATTTTTCGGGCATTTGTGGAGCATCATACGCCAAACCACTTCGTGTGGTGATAACATTGGCGTGCTCATTTCTGGGGTTCTTGCTGGTATCGCCCGGTAAACTACCGGGTTTTCTCTCACTCAGTAAATTGGCTAAACCACTCATTTGTTTTTCCAAGTTTTGGATTGATGCTTGTTGGTTACGAAACTGATGTTCGTTTTTCTCGTTGGTTTGATTAATGTTTGTGACCAGCTGAGTTTGTGATGCTATTAACTTTTCCAACATACTCTCTAAATTTGACTTTTTCTCTTCCTGTTGGGGTTTTTGATAATAACCCGGAGTTTGTTGTTGGAACCCACTACTTGACCCTTGTTGAAAATTAGAATTTTGACCTTGAGGGTTGTAGGGGTTGTTAAAGTTACGGTTAAATTGGGCTCTACCCTGAAACTGGTTATTATTTCTTTGGCTTATAAAAGCCACCTCTTCTTTTTGAGCCATGGTTAACCCGGCATCACAATCTTTACCTAAGTGTAGACCACCACAGTATTCACAACCTACTTTCATACTGTGGATTTCTTTGGTGATTTTGTCCATGTTTCGGACAACACCGTCAATTTTTACACCTAGGGAGCTGAAATCATCATAAGCACCGGCGCTTTGGACTTGAGCATTTCGAGAAATGGGGCGTTCTTGATGCCACTCATGAGAATAATCGGCTAATTTCTCGATTATCTCATAAGCCTCTTGCTCGGTTTTGTCCATAATAGAACCTCCGGAAGCTTGATCAATGGAAATTCGGGTTGCAACTTCGCAACCCTTGTAAAAGATTTGGACTTGTTGAAAGGTATCCAAACCATGGTTTGGACACCCTCTAAGCATTTTGGAAAATCTATTCCATGCTTCGTACAAGGTTTCCATAGGCTTTTGACAGAACTGGGTAATCTCCTGTTGGAGTCTCGCTGATTTAGATGCTGGAAAATATTTCTTAAGAAATTTTTCCATCATACTATCCCATGTTCTTATCGTAGCCTCGGCTAAGGAGTCTAACCAACTTCTTGCTTCCCCGTGGAGTGTCCACGGGAAAAGTCTTAGAAATATAGCTTGGTCAGTTTCTGGTTTTAATTTGAAAAGAAGACATATATCTTCAAAGATTCGAATATGTTCATTTGCGTCTTCATTAGGACCGCCACTAAATTGACATCTATTATTAATCATTTGCAAAATAGGTCCTTTAATTTCAAAATTTACCTCACCCGGAGTAATAGCACTACCTTGTCCGGTCCTCGTTGCTTTCATCTTTTCTGCCATTGATTGGCGCGGTACCAACGGTCTTTCTCCTTCCATTTCAAAATTTGGTGGTTGAACTGGTTTACCAAAGTCTGAATATCTCGGCTTGGTGGTACTTGATTCTGAATCAAACGTTTCCTGCTTTGATGAAGATTCAAAAATATCAAGCACTTCTTTTGGGATTCTACCAAGCTTTCTATCCGGTTCCGTCAATGGTGTAAATAATGGAGATTCTGAACTTCGGGTATGTGGCATATGCAACCTATAATCTGTCAATCACACAACTAACAAAAACTATCACACATACCGATTCTACAAAAATTTAAATCAAAGACTATTAATAATTTAAAAATAATTAAGAAACTACTTAATCACAAATTAGTCAATAATCCTATTTTGACACAAAACTTTCCCCGGCAGCGGCGCCAAAAACTTGATGTGCGAAATCGTGTCTATAATTTATCTTATGGAAAATACCGGTTTTAAAGATTGCTACACACTAACGGGCAGTGTACCCGATCGTGTAGTAGTATAGATAATGGTAAAATCCGTGTATCGTTCCAAGGACAGTATATCAGTCAAACTAGAAGTAGCAACTATATTATGATTAACTAAGTTAATTAAAGTAAAAAGTACAAGTTTTATGTTTTGTGGCTGTTTTAACGATTTAGCCAAATCAAAGAAGGTTAAATGTAAAAACAATATTTTTAGTCTTTTGGTTTATAAGATGCAAATAAATGCAAATAAAGCAATAAAGATAGTTTTGAATTAAATCAAAGAGATGAAATGTTCATCTAGATATTTTACCCTCGGTATTGGATGTAAATTAGATATTAAGCCCTGATTGAATAATTATGTGTGTAGTTATCTAATAGGTTTTACTAAGAGTTCTCTCGGATAAACACTCAAATACAATAACAAGCTCAAGGGTTCCCTTTTCACTATAGTTCTTGTATTTGTAATCAAATAACTATAAGCATGCTAATCACCTAAATCGACTCGCCAAGAGTTCTCTTTAGCAAGTACTCAAACTAGAATTACTAAGCGAGGGTTCCCTATAACTTAGACCTTTTCGTTTGTGACTAGTTGATCAACAAGATTAAAGACTTGAATAACAATTGCCTTTGCGTTCGCTCTACACAATTCATTCCTATTTTGTCTAACCGTTTTAATCTAGTTTACCCCCTTGGTCCGGTTTAGCAAACAATCAATCTAAGACAAGTTGATTGTAAATCAATATGATACATTAACAAGAGTTCTCTTTATCAACAACATATCAATTAACTAGATACAAATGGTTCTAACAACAATAAGCATGGTTCTCTATTCAAGCTTCAATCTAACACGCATAATACATTCAATCAATAAGATTACATCCAATACCTTGGTTATTAATCTAGACAAACATTAATGAAACTAGCCAATAATCATTGTAACAGACAACAATTCACTCAAATTATAAACTGAAATCATTTCTGAGAACAAGTATATAACCTACAAGAACAAGAGTTCTTGGATGAAGAAGATGTTGATGGATGATGCTTTGATCTTTGGCCTCTTCAAAGAGGATGGAATTCTCCAAGATGCTCCTGAAAATCGTCTCTCAAACTCTCTGTACGTAACTCTCATGAAACAGTCCCCAAAATGACATTTTAAGGTGGAGAAATTAGGTAAAAAGCAGATAAATCGGGTACACCTACTTTGGGACGGCGTCCTAAAAGGCAGGACGGCGTCCCGGTTTAATGATCAAGACGGCGTCCCAACTTGAAAGACGGCGTCCCTTTGCGAAGGCCAGGACGGCGTCCCGGATAGCTAGACGGCGTCCTGGTGGGTTTTAAGGCACTGTTTCGTTTTCTCTTTAATATTAGCTCATTTGGACGAACTCTCACATATCGGAGGCTTTGTTATATCATTTTAAAGCGCTATCTTGATACTAACTCGTATCGGGATCAACCGATGTCATAAATCATCGAAATTCTTTGCAAACTACTCTTCCGATACAAATTCGCGCATCTTGACATATCCCTTGTAGATCATCTTCATTATCTTCGAATATAGAGTATTTTTAGTGATATTGCGATAGATATATATGATGTAATTGAGCAATATCAGGCACCATGCAAATTAGCTGGATAAGACTAATGAATCAGATCCCTAGAAAGGATAATCTCCTTAAAAAAATTAAAAATCAGCTTTTAAGACTGATATCACTCAATCCTTGAGATTGACCTTAAAGATTGAGAATTACAAACTCATGGAATTAAATGATATCTAAACTCGAGCTTGAACGAGAAAATATTTTGATCAAAATTACAAACCGATTTGTTTTCTGAAAACCCTATTTTCAATGCATTCATTACCATTGAACGTAAAATCCTAGGAATTCACCTGGAATTCATTAGGTCACCTGAACCAAATCGGGTGTCAACCGTAAGAACGGTGGTTGCATAGTGGTCAAAGACAGGACCTTGTGCCATACCGAAAAATCATAAGGGTGAGCTTTACTATTGCTCCTACCAAGGATAGTAATTGCGTCCGACACGTTATAGACCATAATTAAAAGCATGTCAGGGGACATTGCCTTAACAGTTGCTTGTTCAACGCTTTCCTTTACAATCGGACGGTAGTTTACCGAAAGGTAATATACGGGACAAGTAAACTGGACGTGTTGCTTTCCAAATACAAGGTTAGCAAGTGGGTGACATAAAACCGCAAGTTTTGAGCTAAAATTTTCAAATCTGAAACCCACCAAACCCACAAAAATATTTTGCAAACACCGGTAAAGGGTTATTCTGGAAAACTTATCTAGGGTAAAAACTAGATTTAATTTTCAAAAGATCAAATGTTTTCATAAAGATCCAATTTCCGTAATGGATCTAAATTTTTATAGTCATGTGGAACTGTAAACCATATCGTTACTACCATTGTTTATACCGCCGTATAGAAATCACTGATGTACAAAGTGTGAAGAATAAAGAAGTGATTCTAGTATTTCAAGACGATATTGCTTGAGGACAAGCAACGCTCAAGTGTGGGAATATTTGATAATGCTAAAAACGAACATATATTTCATAGCATTATTCCTCAAGAAAGACAAGCTTTTAGTTGCAATTGTTCTATTTACAAGTGATATTCGTTTAAATAATAAAAGGTGAAGACAAAAGACAGATTCGACGAATTGAAGACGCAAACGACCAAAAAGCTCAAAAGTACAAAAGACAATCAAAGAGGTTCCAATTATTGATAAGAAACGTCTCGAAATTACAAGAGTACAAGATTCAAAACGCAAAGTACAAAATATAAAATTGTACGCAAGGACGTTCGAAAATCCGGAACCGGGACCAGAGTCAACTCTCAACGCTCGACGCAACGGACTAAAAATTACAAGTCAACTATGCACATAAATATAATATAATATTTAAATAATTCTTATAATTATTTATATATTATAATAAATAATAAAAACCGTCGGCAAGAAAGACTCCAAACCAGAGTGAGCTGTAATTGCAAACTCCGCGACTCGCGGAGTTTGAAGGCCAAAAAGGCCGCGAGTCGCGGAGCCTCAAGTTTCAAAAATCCCTATAAAAGCAACCGAATTCTGATCGCAAAAACCATCTTTTTCTTTTCCTCATTCATACGTAAAATATATATATAATATTTTAATTTTAATTTTAATCCTAATAATAAGGGTATGTTAGCGAATGTTGTAAGGGTGTAAGTCGAAATTCTGTTCGTGTAACGCTACGCTATTTTTAATCATTGTAAGTTATGTTCAACCTTTTTATATTAATGTCTCGTAGCTAAGTCATTATTATGCTTATTTAAAATGAAGTAATCATGATGTTGGGCTAATTACTAAAATTGGGTAATTGGGCTTTGTACCATAATTGGAGTTTGGACAAAAGAACGACACTTGTGGAAATTAGACTATGAGCTATTAATGGGCTTTATATTTGTTTAACTAAATGATAGTTTGTTAATGTTAATATAAAGATTTACAATTGGGCGTCCCTATAAATTACCATATACACTCAATCGGACACGATGGGCGGGGTATTTATATGTACGAATAATCGTTCATTTAACCGGACACGGGAATGGATTAATAGCCACTAGAATAATTAAAACAGGGGTGAAATTATGTACAAAGGACACTTGGTATAATTGATAACAAAATATTAAAACCTTGGGTTACACTCAGTCGACAACCTGGTGTAATTATTAAACAAAGTATTAAAATCTTGTTACAGTTTAAATCCCCAATTAGTTGGAATATTTAACTTCGGGTATAAGAATAATTTGACGAGGACACTCGCACTTTATATTTATGACTGATGGACTGTTATGGACAAAAACCAGACGGACATATTAAATAATCCAGGACAAAGGACAATTAACCCATGGGCATAAAACTAAAATCAACACGTCAAACATCATGATTACGGAAGTTTAAATAAGCATAATTCTTTTATTTCATATTTAATTTCTTTTATTTTATATTTAATTGCACTTCTAATTATCGCACTTTTATTTATTGTTATTTAATTGCACTTTTAATCATCGTCCTTTTTAATTATCGCAAGTTTATTTTATCGCACTTTTATTATTCGCAATTTCATTATCATTATTTACTTTACGCTTAAAATTAAGTCTTGTATTTATTTATTATTTTACATTTGGTTTTAACTGCGACTAAAGTTTTAAAATCGACAAACCGGTCATTAAACGGTAAAAAACCCCCCCTTTATAATAATAATATTACTTATATATATGTTTGTATTTTTATAAAAGTAAACTAATATAGCGTTGAGCTTTGTTAAAAAAAGATTCCCTGTGGAACGAACCGGACTTACTAAAAACTACACTACTGTACGATTAGGTACACTGCCTATAAGTGTTGTAGCAAGGTTTAAGTATATCCATTCTATAAATAAATAAATATCTTGTGTAAAATTGTATCGTATTTAATAGTATTTCCTGCAAAAATTTAATAGTATTTTATACCCCTTAGCTTTGACATCAGGTTTGACCGTCCGTTTGAGGATGATACGCCGTGCTTAATTTTAATTGCGTACCCATATCTTCGTGAAAATTTTCCCAAAATCGAGATGTAAAACGAGTATCTCGATCCGAAACAATCGATATAGGAACACCATGTCGAGAGATGACTTCCTTAATGGGAAGAAACAAAGCACTCTTCGTCAGTCGATCAACTATAACCCAAATAGAATTAAACTGCGTTCTCGCCGTTTTAGGTAACTTTGTGATGAAATCCATGGTAATGTGCTCCCATTTCCATTTCGGGATTTCTAACGGTTGTAACTTACCATACGGCTTTTGGTGCTCGGCCTTAACTTGCAAACACGTGACGCATTGCTCAACATACTTCACAACATCACGTTTCATGCCCGGCCACCAATAATCTTTCCTTAAATCAAGATACATTTTCGTTGTGCCCGGATGAATGGAATACTTTAACTTATCTGCTTCATCAAGTAGCACTTGTCGATAATCTCCCATCTTAGGCACCCACACTCTTTCTTGAAAAGACAACAAACCCCGCGAGCCCATAGTAATGAACTCCGATTGTCCCATAATTCGCTCCGCATGCTTGTTGTGAACGTAAGCCTCTATTTGAATCACGCCGAGTTTTTCAAGAAAATCGTTAGTAATAATCATACGTAACAATCCCAATCGTAACGCTGGGTGATGACTCTTTCGACTTAACGCATCCGCGACCACATTTGCCTTGCCCGGATGATAAAGTATTTCACAATCATAATCTTTCCCCACATCCATCCACCTACGTTGACGATAATTCAAGTCTCGTTGATTAAAGAGATGTTTCAAACTCTTATGATCCGAATAAATCGTACTCTTGACACCATACAAGTAATGGCGCCAAATTTTTAACGCATGCACAACCGCCGCCAACTCGAGATCATGAGTCAGATATCTCGCCTCGTGTTCCTTTAATTGTCGAGAGGCATAAGCAATGACTTTACCTCTTTGCATTAGAACACACCCGAGTCCATTTAACGAAGCATCACAATAAACCGTCATGTCTTCCACCCCTTCCAGCAAAACTAACACCGGAGCTTGACATAACTTCTCCTTTAACAATTGAAAAGCAATTTCTTGCTCATTCTCCCAAACAAACCTCGCGTTCTTCCTCGTCAATTTCGTCAATGAAGAAGCGGTCTTAGAAAAGTCTTGGATAAACCGACGATAATAACCGGCCAATCCGAGAAAACTTCGGACCTCCGTAGGCGTAGTCGGTTGTCTCCAACTCTTCACCGTCTCTCTCTTAGCCAAAATTCACATTTGGAGAACTTGGCATACAACTTCTCCTTTCGTAACGTCTTCAATACTTCACGCAAATGACGTTCATGCTCGTTCATACTTTTTTAGTAGACTAGTATGTCGTCAATGAACACAATCACCGACTTGTCCAACATAGGTTGGCACATTCGGTTAATAAGATCCATGAATGCCGCCGGTGCATTCGTAAGACCAAAAGGCATAACTACAAACTCGAAATGCCCATAACGCGTCCGAAAAGCCGTTTTCTCAATATCTTCCTCCCGGACCCGCATTTGGTGATAGCCGGACCGTAGGTCAATCTTAGAGAAATACGTCGCACCTTGAAGTTGGTCAAACAAATCGTCAATCCGAGGCAATGGATAACGATTCTTGATCGTCACTTTATTCAACTCCCTGTAATCGATGCACATCCACATACTACCATCCTTCTTTTTCACGAATAAAACCGGAGCGCCCCATGGCGAAGCACTCGGTCGAATAAAACCCTTCTCAAGCAACTATTGGGTTTGATTTAACAACTCTTGCATTTCCGTTGGTGCTAAACGATAAGGAGTTTTAGCAATGGGAGTAGCTCCCGGAACAACTCAATGCGAAATTCAACTTGTCTTTCCGCCGGAACACCCGGTAACTCATCCGGAAAAACATCTTCGAAATCACTAACCACCAGAATTTCACGAATAGGTGGTGGCTCGTCACGAGTATCAACAACACGGGCAAGAAAATTCATGCCACCACTAACAAGAAAACGACGTGCCCGTGCAAAAGAACATATCGGCACAAGTCTTCTTCGTTTATCGCCGTGAATAATTAACTCTCCCCCACTTGGGGTCTTCACGTGGATAAATTTCTCATGGCATGCAATATCGGCTCTATTTCGATCGAGCCAATCCATACCAACAACGATATCAAAATCGCCCAAAGTCTTAGGGATGAGATCAATTTTAAAGCTCTCGGCACCAAAAACAACGTCACAATTCTTACACACATCAACCACTAGCACCGTCTTGCCGTCCGCTATTTTGACTTCTACCGAACGACTTAACTTAGCTAACGGTCTATCAAGTTTAGGCACAAATTTTGGAGACACAAACGACAAATTTGCACCGCTATCAAATAAAATCCTTGCCGGATTAGAGTTAACCATAAAAGTACCTGAGACAACTTCGTTGGATTGCTTAGCTTCATCATTCGTCATCAAATAGTTGCGACCCCTAGCCGTGCCCGCCGTTCTTTCCAATTTCTTAACATGATCATTATTCAACTCGGGACATTCCGTCTTCTTGTGCCCTTCCTTACCACAATTATAGCAAGTAAATTTGTTCGGGCCATTGGTACAATCACGGGTCATGTGTCCCCTTTGTTTACAATTAAAACACGTGGGCCCGAAACCCCCGGAAGCACCCTTCTTCACACTATTTAAGCTTTCGGAGCCTTTCTTGTTCTTTTTATTTGAAAAGTTCGAATGGATCGAACCTTCAAACTTTCTCTTTGAAAAAGTGAAATCACTCTTCCTCGGAACCTCCGGTTCAAAACCCCGAGCCAACTCGAATAGCTCTTCAAAAGTCTTAGCCATTCCCCGACTAATCTTACCCTTTAACTCATCGTTCAAGGTATGGTAGAAATCTTTCATTAGCTTGTGATCGTCACCAACATATTCCGGGCAAAAACGAGTCTTTGCCAAAAAGGTAGACTTGAGAGTAACCAAGTCCATTGAACCTTGTTGCAAATGATGCAACTCGTCCCGGATTCTATCAAGGTCGGAAGAAGTTCGGTATTCTTGGAAAAATTCCTTCTTAAACTCCTCACATGTCAAGCTCATACATTGCTCTTCACCATATAAATTGATTTTATCGTCCCACCACAATTTGCCCTCTTCGCGCAACATGCTAGACCCATACCTCGTCTTCTTCTCGGGAGGACACTCCGCGGTACGGAACGCTCCCTAGATATCGGAAATCCAACAAGTGCTTTTCAATGGATCCCTCACCTCATTAAACATCGGAGGTTGAGTATCCTTGAAATTCTTGTAGTGGAAGTCCCGCCTTCCACCGCCACCATTACCTTCACCTCCTTCGCCTCGAGGATAAATGTTTCTAGCTTCCAAAGCCTCCTCTATAGCGGCTTTCATTCAATCGTTGATCATGTCGGTCACTTGTCCATCGACCGACTCTTGGAAGACCTTTCGGACATCGTCAAGAAAATCCTTCTTTAGCCTTTTAAAGATGGCCTCAACCTTGGCCGTGAGTTCAACATCCTCACTCGTACTTCTGTCATTGGTGTCGTGTCCATTTCTCATCTTCATTCTATAAAACAAAGTACATTAAGCAACAAAACAAAAGGACTTAACACATATGTATATACATATACACCACACTACCCCATCTTGCTCAACCATCATCGTACATCATTTGTTTGACACGATTTGAACCTGTAACAACGGTAGCTAATCGTTGTTACGCGAGCACGTCGCATTAACTTGCTAGTACAATGTCCGTCTTGCTTGATGATTGCTAAACACAACACAAAACAATTAGCACCAGGTTAGTTCACATAAACCAAAGCACTAACAATTCCCGATTAGACCCAAGTCCTACAAGTCCCGCATAAACCGCTCACACAATAAAGTCCAAGTCTAGGCACCTATCTCAAGTCGCCTAAATCCCTTAGACCATGCTCTGATACTACTTGAAACAACCCAACCCGTATTCCATACGATAATTTTTTTTTTTATAATACACATTTACGCGCCAATTAAATATGTAAACCATCCCACAAGTTCCATTTAAACGTACAACAATTTAAATGTTTACAAAAGGCTCGAAGGCCATTAATTGAGATTAATACAAGTTTGACCTACTACAATGATAGTTTATAATCCAAATGACACTCGAGCATAGTTTGGGGCTAAACTACCCAAAATGTTAGGCCACTTCAAAAGCTATCCCAAAAGCACCACCTGTCAACACAAACGGGAGACAACTAATCCAACCGTATGCCCTTACCCTTGTCCAAGTCGGAACCTATAAAATGGTAAACAACGAGAGGGTAAGCAAGGCTTAGTGAATGCAATAATTATACATACATATATATAACCCATCTATTTGCAATCACAATTACCAAATACCTCGTACGAACATGTAACTCACATATTAAGTCAATCATACCCGAAATACCAACAAGTCGTACATTGACACAAAATCTCATTAGCATATACTCAACACCATATATATATATATATATATATATATATATATATATATATATATATATATATATATATATATATATATATATATATATATATATATATATATATATATAATGCTAAACAATCACAACACAATATGGTTAACCATAACGCTATGGTGCTATCGGTACGTGGTTCACACCATACGCATTTGAGTCTCACTCTTTTATAGTGCTACCGGCACATGGTTCACACTTTGACGCTACCGGCACGTGGTTCATGCCTCATTTTATAGTGCTACCGGCACGTGGTTCACACTCGATACTACCGGCACGTGGTTCACATCCTATAACCATCACATACATGTTATGGCACTACTTGCACATGGTTCATACCATAACATTCACAAATAAACACGCCATATACATGAACGTATAATTATTCCACTCACCTTGTCACAAGGATGATGATTTAGTACTTCCGAGCTTCAATCCAATGTATCTAAATCTTTAAGTGCACAATCAATTTCATAACTAGCGGGATTAACCACAATACTCCCACCTGAGCATTTAATGACCCAATTTGCATTAAATGACTCAACTACACACAACCGCCCATAAATGGCCAAGACTCGACTTTGATCACTAAGACTAGTGAGTTAAAGTCTATTAACTTCAATTAACACAAAACTTAGGGTAATCCATACCCATTTCATCTAATTAGGTCAACTAGTACATTTTAACCATTTTATATCACTTACACTCACAATCAAGTCGAACTTACCCATTAACACTTCTTTCATAAATCTTAAAGTGTATTAGTGACTAACAACACCAATTGACACTTACAACCTCAAATCACAAGGCCAAAATCCTAGATTGTGGCTATTAGGGTTTCATTACAACCACATAACCCAAACTCACCCATTTTACCCTCAAATGGGTCATACAAATCTCTAGTAACCCAAACCCTAACCATTAACCAATTAAAACTTAAAACATAAAGTTAGAACTTACCAAGACTATCTTCTTGTAGCTAGTAACAAGGAGAACAACTTTAAATCTCGCTCCTAGGTTTGATTCACAAATCTCCAACTCCAAATCTCAAGATTAAACTAAGTGGGTTTTGTGTTTTGGGAGAGAAAATGGGAAGAAAAGAGAAAAGGAAAATGAATTAAATGGATATGTGGTGGATAGTTAATGCCCCCATCAGATCCACATGTCAATTTACCATTTGGCCCCTTAAAATCCTTTAAAATGAGCTAAGTCCGACACCAGTTCAGCAGAACTATCGCGGCGCGGCCTTAATCGTCGCGGCTCGACACATAAAGGGAAAATAGGCCCTTCTTAACCCAATCCCTGATCCAGGTTTGCTTTGTTTGTCGCGGCGCGGTCCCGCCCGTCGCGACGCGGCGTTTGCCTGAGCCTGCTCACTTCGACCATTTAACACAAAACGATGGTTCAAACAACTAGCACACCACATTCACTCTTCCTATGCATGCCTAAGCTTCAACCTTAAGTCCCGCACGACTCAACTCCATCGCGACACGTACATATACATGTTTACACATGTATTCTCAAATATATATATATACATATATATATACACTCACATACATGCATCAACACATAAACTAACACTTTGGCTCATTTAATCACATAAACGAACAAGATATAATCGTGCAAATAATTAAGTTTATACCTTTAAATATGTACGGGAAAAAAAGGGATGTTACAGTTTCAGATGACGGTAGACGCTGCAACTGCTACCGATGACGTCATTACCGGTATGTTCTTGGTTAATTTCTTGCCAGCCCGTGTGTTATTTGATTCAGGAGCGAATCGTTCTTTTATGTCCTTAGGCTTTTGTGATAAGTTGAAGTTGCCTGTTAGGATGTTAGATAAGCAAAAAAATTTAGCGGATACTTTTTCTGACAAAAATTTCTATATTTTGTTATTTGGTGTTAATGGACAATAACTAACTTGAATTGCCTTATGTTCAAGTGAAAAAGATAAGGAAGCAGCTCAGTAGTAGATTATCTGAGCTAGTTGCTGGTATTTGGTGAGTGGGACTAACTGGAGAATATAGTATATATAAGCATGTTATATTATGATTGCCATGCTTGTTAGATATACTTATTGTTGTGGTTAGTTAGTACTTGTGATGACTGCATGTTAGTTGATGCTTGTCTGCTGGAGCCCAGTGCGTCCCTATTGTGTGGTAGCCTCGGTAGGAGAGATCAACCTGCGGGTTGAGTTCCTCTGTGGTAGCCTAGACAACTGTGGTGTATATATATGTGAATGACGCGTCCGTCGTGTGTGGATTATGTATATACATATGGTGGTGGAGGAACTTCTAGTAAGCCCCAGTCCGATCAGCTGGTGGTTAATGGTTTGGCCGAGCCTCCAGAGTCTCTGTAGACGGCACTTGGGTGATGTTTGTGTGTTAGACTATGTGACATGATTAGTATAACACTTATGTATGCTATGGCCTGTAGTTAGTCGTACTCACTTAGCTTCGTGCTAATTCCCCTCCATCTCCTCCCTGCAGGTTATTAGCTTTTGTAGGTATCGTGTTTTGGGGAGCAGAAGGACATGTTGATGTTATGTTTGATAGGAGTCAACTCTGATGTGATCTTGCTTTGTTTAAACAGCGACATTTTGTAAACATGTATTTTGTAATGACACGTGACACTGGATGTATTAATAATAGTTAATGTTATTTTGTAATAAAATAATAAATGCTTCCGCCACGTTTAAAAAAAACAAAATTTAGCGGTGTCACATGTTCCCAAGGATTACGGTTCTGAGAGCATCAACAATAATTGCAAAAATTCCCACGATCAAGAACAAAATAGTATTGGAAATAGTACACATTTTGAAGATGGAATGGATGATGATTATGTCTCGGTGAATAAATTCCCCAATCGACGTTTCAACCCCCAAGGAAAACCTAGAAGTAAACAATGTCTCACCTACCACAAAAATTAATGATCCAGTCGAGCCCTTAACCAATATCCCCAATCCACAAGCCCAAACCCAAGCAAACTTTATCAACCCAACACAAGTTCCATCATCTACCAGCCCTGCCCCACAAGCCCACTCCGATAACAATACCCCATTCCCAAGCCCAACAGTAGATGTATTGGGCCTTGCAAATCCATGTTTTAAGAATATTCTAAACCCCAGCCCAATTGACTCAACTGTTGTTGTGCCCCAAACCTTCGATCCTACACCTTTTATCTTTAAATCATTCCCAAATCAACTAAACGACTAAGAACATCCCCTTCCTAATTATTACCCACTTGGCAGTACCGAGACTTCTGATTTACCAAATAAAAAGGAAAACACTAGGCAAATATTCAAGCGAATCTCCCTGGAGTAATATCAGAAGATGGAACACTACTTCAAGAATCCTAAAAGCTAAATCCCAGGCCAGGAATCCAAATAGAAGAAGGGTTAAAATCAAAGGCACTTCATCTTCTATTTCCAGTCACGGGAAAATCAAAGGCACTCAATCTTTATCTGACAAATCATTAGACTGCGAAGATGTTGGAACAGCCCTTGGATTGTCAAGGAAAAAATCCCAACCACGATTCAGGTACTCTGTACTCAATTTTTCTCCTTTTTCATGAATATCCAATTGTTTTTATAATGAAGATCCTGTCACTTAATATTAGAGGTCTAGGGTTAGATGATAAAAACAAATTTAATTGGTTCAAAAAAGTTTGTTTTCAACAAAAACCAAATATTATTGCTTTACAATGGACGAAAGCTGAAAAAATACCCGAACAGTGGGTTGAATCGATCTGGGGAAATAACGACTACAAATATGCCTTTAAAAAATCAAAAGGTAATTCGGGCGGAATAATAACGGTTTGGGATCCAAATATATTTAATGTTTAATGTTAACCATGTTGTTGAACGTGACTCATTCATTGCGGTGAAAGGTTTTTGGAAAAACGTAGGCACTGAAGTTCTTTTTGTAAACACCTATAGGCCTCAGACTGATATTGATAAAAGAAAAATGTTGCAAGATCTTTCGGATATATTAGAATACGATGGGGCGATGTGGGTTTTTTTCAGGGACTTTAACAAAGTTAGATATGCATCCGATAGAAAGAATACCGAATTTTGCGAAAGAAGAGCTAAGCTTTTCAATGAGTTTATACAAACAACTCACTTATAGACTTTCCTTTAGGGGGAAGAACTTATACGCGCATCAGTTATAATGGAAGAAAGATCAGTAAACTTGACAGATTTCTTGTTTCGGAAAAGTTCTTACACCATTGGCCAAATATTAATGTTACGGTTCTGGACAAAAAGCACACGGATCATTACCCCACTACTTTCAAAAGAAGGCAGCGTAGACTTTGGCCCTAAACCCACTAAAGTTTTTGATGAATGGCTAAATCAAAAAGATTCCTATGATTTCTATCGACGAATAGCAAGTTCTTTCATTCATATATTCGTCGAAGAAATCAGAAAAAAACATACACGGTGTTAATATCGAAGGGGTATGGTCTTCTAATCCTTCTAATATTAAATCTGCAGCTTTTAGTTTTTTTCAGGTCATTTTTATACGAAGCAACTCAGAAGCATGGTTTCTTAAAAATTAGGATGGACCAAAACTGAAAAACAACATGGCCGAAACACTCGAAGCTTAATTCAAGAAAATGGAAGTCCTTGATGCAATCAAAGGATGCGGAAAAAATAAAGCCCCGAGTCCGGATGGTTTCAATCTCCTTTTCTACTCAAAATTTTGGGACATAATCAAAGACGATCTCTTAAAAGCACTCAATTGGTTCTGGAAATCGGGTACTATATCCAACGGTTGTAATTCTTCCTTTATTACTCTTATCCCTAAGGTTAAAGAACCCCTCAATTTTTCCAACTACCGGCCAATTAGCCTCATCGGGGGTTACTACAAAATACTTTCAAAAATTCTTGCAAATAGAATCAGAAAATTTATCCCGAGGCTAATTGGCGACGAGCAAAACGCCTTCATTTCTAATAGATACATTTTATACGGCGTTTTAATCGCACTTGAAACCATCGATGATCTCAAATCTAGACCCCAAAAAAGTTTTATTTTTAAAGTAGATTTTGAAAAGGCCTTCGATTGTCTAGATTCGGATTTTCTCTGTTCAATAATGAAATTTATGGGGTTCGGGGGTAAATGAGTCAAATGGATACTCTCTTGTCTAAACTCAACATCTATTTTCGTCCTAATAAACGGGTCGCCCAGACCAATTTTTCCCCAAACAAGGAGTACGACAAGGAGATCCACTCTCCCTTTTCCTCTTTATCATCGCGGGAGAAGGCTTAAATCAACTCCTAAAAGTGACTTCAATTAAAAAACTAATTAACGGGGTCGAGGTTTGTAAAGATAAAGTCATAGTATCTCATTTGCAATACGCGGATGAAGCTATTATTTTTGGTAAATGGAACAAGGTCGAAGTGAGAAATATCCTTAAAATTTTCAAATATTTTGAAGATTTATCGGGTCTCAAAATAAATCTTTCTAAAAGCAATGTGTATGGTATTGGTACGACAAAACCCAAACTAAGTAGCCTTGCTACTTGGTATGGTTGCAAAGAAGGCTCTTTTCCCTTTATTTATCTCGGTCTCCCCATTGTAGCAAACCTAAAGAACCACTCCACTTGGTTCCCCATTTTTGAAAAAAGTTAAATAAATACCAATTAGAAGGCTAAATCCGTATCTTACAGGGGTCGTCTAACCCTCATCAAATCTGTCTTAAGTAGCCTTTCACTTTACTATTTCTCATTCTTCAAAGCTTTACTAAGTGTAATCAAAGAAATCGAAGGTACGCGTCGTGATTTCTTTTGGGGAGGTTCCTTTGACGAAAGGAAAATGGCTTGGGTTAAATGGAGTCAAATTCTTTACCTTACGAATCCGGAGGTCTAAATGTTTATTCATTAAAATTAAAAAATCTTTCTCTTCTCACCAAATGATGGTGGAGATTTCTTACAAACGAAAACGCATTTTGGGTTCGGGTCATTAAAAGCATTTATGGGAAAAGCGGCGGTCTAAGTTGCATCTCAACTCTTCCCGATAACGAATTGAAAAAACTTTCCTGGCGGGTTTGGACGAACATTATTAAAATTGAACAACCCATAACTTTGTTACGGGTTAACCTTTCTAATGATTTTATTAAAGATGTAGGTAATGGTGTGGATACTAGCTTTTGGAATGACAAATGGGCCGGAGACCTTACTCTCAAAGAAGCCTATCCGCGACTACATAGATTGGAATCATCTAAAGGCGCCTCAGTTGCCGATAGGGTCTGTTTTGTAGACAATTCTATTGTTTTTACATGGGAATGGACTACACAACCTAAATGGAGAACAAAAGCTGAACTGATTCGTCTAACAGATTGTTTAAAAGGCCACTGCTTCTCGGCCAATAACCCCTCGAAATGGGCCTGGAAACATTAGGCTAGCAGTAATTTTTCTACTGATTCCCTTATGTCATGACTTAATGCATTCAGCTCTCAGCCTTCTACAGCTTCGCAAACTGATCTTAACCCATTTATTCTGCAAAAAATTGCTATATTCATTTGGAGAGCGAAACAAAATAAACTTCCCGTTCGAATGGAATTAGATAAAAAATGTATTGATCTCCACTCAACAAGGTGCCCGGTTTGCGACAAGGATATTGAAACTCTTCATCACTCTCTTATTACGTGTGATTTCGTCATTGATATATGGGAAAGAATTCGTAAGTGGTGGAAACTTGACAATCTGCATCTTTCGTGCTTAAGTGATGTCGCTAAATGCCCAAACCCTGAGATAAACACAAATCTTGGAATCTCCATTTGACAAGTGGTTGTTTGGGTCACTAGCTACTTTATATGGCTCCATCGAAACGATTGCACTTTTAGTTCAAAATGCCTTAGCTCCTCAATGACCATTTCGGATATTCAAAGTAAATGTTATGAACGGATAAACGCTCGTTGGAAAAAGGCTCATTAGATTGGCTCAAGTGGATCTCCCATCTTCGTTGGTTTGATGCAAATCATTCAAAGGTTGGTATTGATTAAAGGTAGGTTTTTTATGCTAGATCCCTTCGATCAATTCATGGACAGGGTTTAAGTGGTTGTTTGATTCGGATGCTTTGTCGATGTGTTGTCTCAGTACTGTGTCTTAATCAGCAACCAACTTGTATTATCAAGTTGGTCCCCCATGTAGAAGCCGGAAGGTGAAGGCTTTTTCCTACCGATAACTCCTAAATTATGCAATATTTTTATAACATTTTAATGAGTTATCTTGTTATTTTAGAGTCATTTTAATACCAAAACACGCTAAAATGGGTAAAAAGGGGAAATAGGTAATTCTGATATTTTGTTTAAGTTATGTGCAAAACAGGAACAAAAACAGTGAAAAATAAAGAAATGTGAGATGAAGCCGCCGGCCTAAAGTCAACAAAGCCGCCGGCTTCCCCATGGATTTCCAGAATGTTCCAATTTTATTCGTAAAATATGTTAAACTTGGAGCCAAAGAAAAAGTGAAGTAAAGCCGCCGGCTTCACTCGAAAGCCGCCGGCATTGAAGACACGGTTTCTCAACTTGCTGATCAAGTTCAAGTAAATAAGGAAACCAAATCAAAAAGATTTGACGGATAAATAAAGCATCCAACTTGGCAACAAGCCGCCGGCATAAGGAAGGCGGTTGCGCATTTTTGGCTTAAAGATCACGTTTTGCTTGGAGAGAAAGTCACCGACTCAAGGAAGCCGCCGGCTTCACCCTGAAGCCGCCGGCTTGGGTAGCCGTCCTAAAATATTATAAATAGAGGCCTTAGGTCAGAGTTTTTGATATCCAATTCAGTTTTCTATTTTCTTCAGAATTCAAGTACGAATTAGTTAGGTCTTTATTTCCTTCCAACATTCAAGTTCATTAATCAATATTTGGTTTTCAATTTCTTCTATGTCGGTATGATTCTTTACCTTATTTCTTATCTTTTATTTGTTTTTACTTTAGTTATGGGCTAATAGCCTTGCATATGCTTGAATCATGAAACATCTTGTGACCAATTGCCTGAACTGTTAAACTGTATGAACGAAAACAGAAATCCGGATGTGGGACATGAAGCCGCCGGCTTCATGGACCAAAACCACCGGCTTCATCTGGATTATTTAAAATTCGTATGTTGTTTATACTCATATCAAATTAAAAAGTATTCGGCGCAATTATTCAGAAACCTCAACGAAGCCGCCGGCTTTATGTGATGTAAACAGATTTTACGCTTTGACAGAATCTCTGGAAATCCTATTATGTTTTATGTCTGATTAAAATATCACCGTTTAATTAATCTGGTTTACTCAAATTAATTATCATTAGGTTTTAACTAGAACATCCCTATGTCTAAAACTTGATAAACTCAAATATAATTGGATTAATTTAGTTGTGAGGATTATAGCTAGTAACTATAATTAGGGTTTGGTTAATCACACTAAATCTACTATCAAGTCTTAATACAAGCAGGAAGTCTAGCTATTTATTTTAGGCTTAACCTGATCAATTAATCTTGAAGTAGATATTCTTAGGTCAATTATCAATCTGAGTTCGATCTTAATTAAAAAAAAAGGCAATTGTGAACAAAGTGTGAAAGATACAAGCATGTGTTTTATTTATCATTGTTTATTTCTTCTAAGTTATTTATTTGCAATTTATTTGTTTATTGTCATTTAAAGTTTTAAAAAACCAAAATCTATATTCTTAAAACCACTCGTTCTCTTGGGACGAACCTTAACTTACAAAATACTAAACTACATCTGATCGGGTTTTGTTACTCGTTAGGGTGTTAAAAGTAAATAATAAATTAAGACATTATAAATATAAAAGTAGGTTAAAAAGGCACGCATTATTGCACACACTTTTCACATCACCTACCAAACTAACCAATCACATATAAGTAGATAGTCCCCTCGAGTCTTTTGTATAGTTGCTATACTTTCACGATTAGATTATTATAATTATAGCTCTCGTGTATGAGCTCTAATAGCTCAATCCGCTTGTAATCTCATTTTTATTTTAATAAAGTTTTTGTTGGCTTTTCAAAAAAATAAATAAAAGTAATTACAAATTATTATAAATATAAATGTTAGAATGCCAATATTGAATTTAAAACCACCAAGAAGCCGCCAAATAAAGAATGGGTTAGTTTCGTAAAAAAAAACCTATTAGACTGGATTGTTCGAACAATGCTCTCGTTGGTTTCTCTGGTGACACCGCCGCTTCATGAATCCACCGATTAACACCTCTGGTAATCTGTAATCTTCGTACTAGATCTAATTTATTTTAGTTTTCTGCACTACTCTTCTCTGTTTGTCCCACCGTCGTATCTGTTTTTCATCATGTTCAATATTCCTGTGTCCCCATTCACCCCCAAACACCAAAACCCTAAATCGCACCACATACCTGCAACTTCCAGTACTAGCCAACACATCACTTACAGACCGATCAATGAGGGTATATGGGTCGAGGTTAACCGTAACAAACAGCAATCATCCCCTAAAAACCCTAACCCTACACCTCCCAAAAACCCTAACCCTAATTCGCAAAATGTGAAGAACAACCTAAACCGAAACTCCCACAACACTAGACCTAATATCCCAAGATTCAATACCTCTTCCCATCAGATTTACAACAATTTCAAACACAAGGAATCATCCATTAACCTTATCAAACGTTTTGGAAACCCTAACCACGTTTCGGATAACCCTAGCAACCATCGCACCCCTAAAACGGATAACTCTAGCAACCATCGCACCCCTAAAACGATAAATAAGGAACGAATAACATCTTACCTTTTCCACAATTTTCCTGATGAGTGGCGTTCTATAGACTTTTGGGATATATTTAAAAAATATGGAAACATTCATGAGGTATACATCCCAAAGAAGACTCTAAAAAGCGGAAGGAAATTTGGTTTCGTTAGATTCATTGATGTGCCCGATTATCACAAAGACTCTCTTGCAAGAAGACTTAGTCTCATCGTGGTTGGCGATTATATGCTCAAGGTTTATAAGGCTCATGATCCAATCGACAAGAATCATGTTGTGAAACAAAAATCTACTAAAACAGCACCTTATACCAATTCGTCTGCAGCTTTCACTTCACAGGTTGATGACATGAACTTTCTGGATGTGATTCTTAACAGGCAGGCCACGAAAAACAACATTCCGTCGATCAAGGTAAACTCTAACGCTGAACTTATCCAAATCCTTGGTCAAGCCGTCATCGCTAAGGTAAAAGATCTCGAATATTTAGAATACTTTAATGAAATCTGTGAAAGTGAAAACTTTGGTGGTTTTACAATTAAATATTTGGGGGGTCATGATATTATGCTCATATTTGACGAATCTGAACCGGCTCTCGACTTGATTAATAACTCGGAACACCCTCTTTGGAAATGGCTTGAGGATATTAACCCTTGGGACCCTGAAGTTTATAAATCTTCGGGGCGTTTAGCATATGTCAACATTTTCGGGGTTCCTATTACGTGTTGGTTGGAATCTACTTTTATAGATATTGCAAAGAATTGGGGTGACGTTATTGAAACGATTAATTGTTCCATCACCAACGAAAACAACCAAGATCTCTCACATGGTTCGGTTATCATCAAAACAAGTGATTTCTCCCCGATAAACGGTCAAGCTATTATCAACCCCGGGGACACCAATCAAACCACTGTTTATATCAATGAAGTACAAAATTTTTCTATGTTTAATCTTTACGGAGATTTAGACGACTCATCAAATTGGGATGATGATAGTTTATCGGATGACCAAATTTCGGACGAAGAATCTCATCTTGATTGTGATAACTTTGTTGAAGGTAAGAATAATTTGAATAATCATACATCCTATCACTTCCCCGGTCAATCACATAACGCAAATTCACCCGAAAAACACACGTCTACCAACTCCTCCAAACGAATGGATACCGTACCACTTCAACAAAAAATAGATACCCCACCAAAACAAACATCCAACCTCTCGACATCCATCAATAACGAATACATACAAGATCCCTCAACCCCCATCCATACTCCAAATTCTGGATACTTATCACATAATCACAAACCATCAAGTGAACCCGAAACACATGAACCACCCCCTATACCTATTTTTTCTGATCACGATGAAATGTGCAATCCCCATAATCTAACAGTCGACGCCGAGTCTGTTTATTCTGAAGCTGATACAGACTGTAGCGAAGCTGTTAATGTACCAGAACATGTAACCGATGCAGGTCAATCTCACCTTGGTCCATCAACCTCTAATCCTATCAATCATGGGCCATTTGATTCTCCACAGCCCAATGCTAATGAGCCCAACAACCCTGGTCAAACTTCTAACATCATCGAACATATGCAGTCTGATGTCTAGGCTGGTTTTGATCAAACTACTCCAAAAGGTTGCGAGATACAATCCTCTTCTTACCCTTTAATACATGAGAATACCGCACCAATGGATACTGTTCAAGGTTCAATCGCCCCCCTCTCAACCCTCCAACCTAACTCCCCGTTAAATTTTATGCCCGCACCAAATGACACACAACAAGCAAACTCCGATCCATTCGAGCTTGATGCATTACTTTTCTCCGACAACGTTAAAGCTAAAAAGAAAAAAAGCGTCAACATCGGAACCAATCGCACCAAAACTTCAACGCACGCGTCCACCACCTTTAAAAGGGTTAGCAGAGACGATACTTCCAAAATCCCACGAGACACCCCCCATGAAACCGAAAAATCTAGACCAAGATCCAATATGCTCTACATTAAACATCTTGCGAGAAGCGGACAAAAACTAAGAATCTCACACTTGGCTAAACGTTGTAAACCCTCATCTATGGTCGGGGGCATCTCATCACACTCTACTAGAGGGATCTCAAACGAACCATTACGCGCCAAAAACACCAGTAAAGCAGGACCCTCCAATAGTAACAGTTTGGATACGAACGAATTCGGAAAAAGTATCGGGATCCGACGCAACATCCAGTGATTTCACCATCCGCTTGCATCGTTTACTGTAAGTTTTTTCTATTTTTCTATTATGCGTACAATCTCTTTAAATATTCGGGGAATTGGACAAACGGGTAAAATAAGCTGGCTCAAACGAATCTGTAATAATGAAAGACCATCGATTTTAGGACTTCAAGAAACCAAATGCGGGCAATCTAGTGAAAACACTATTGAATCTTTCTGGGGAAATTCCGACTTTAAATTCGTCCAAAAGGATTCGGTTGGTGCATCCGGTGGTATCCTAACTATTTGGGATACCAACGTCTTTTCTTTTAAATATGCTATCGAGGGGGAATTTTTCCTTGCAATCTGTGGATCATGGGCGGGTTATGACTCAGATATTTCTCTCATTAACGTATATGGCCCTCACTCCAGTCCTAAAAAGCGAAGATTTTGGACCGAACTTACATCTCTCACCAACTCCCTCACCATCCCCCAAATTATTTTTGGTGATTTTAACGAAGTCCGAAATATATCTGAACGTATGAACACAGAATATAACCAACATTGGGCAGATAATTTCAATAATTTCATTAATAACGCGGGTTTAATTGATCTCCCTTTGGGGGGAAAAAGATTTACAAGAATATGTGAGAAAACAATGAAATTTAGTAAATTAGATCGTTTTCTTGTCTCCGATAGCATATTCACACTTTGGCCTAACACATCTTCCAAAACCCTCGATCGCGATCTCTCTGACCATTGTCCCATCGTCCTTAGAAACAACCCATTTGACTCTGGCCCTAAACCTATACGTGTATTCGACACATGGCTAAACCTTAATGATGCCGACACCGTCATAGAACGTGCTTGGTCGATTCCTCTTTCTGGTAATAGACCTGATTGCATCTTCCGTAATAAACTAAAAAATGTCAAATTTGAACTTAAAAAACATAGCATACAACTTGACAACATTGATTCACAAATTCGCGAACATCAAACCGAATGTAATAACTGGGAACACATTGCGGAAACCAGACCACTACTCGAATCGGAAAAACAAAAATGGATTGAAGAAAAAAAGCAATACCTTGATAAAGAAAAAAAGAAAACTAATATGCTTAAACAAAAATCACGAATTAAATGGACACTCGAGGGTGATGAAAACTCAAAATACTTCCACAACTGCATTAAGCGCCGAACATGTAAAAATAACATCCATGGTCTATCAATAAACGGTACATGGTCCGAAGATCCTACCATTATAAAACAGGAAACATTCTCATACTTTAACAACCTCTTTAAATCTAAACACCTTCGTGATGAATGCCCTTTCGATAACGATCCACACCTCGACTATATCACCTCTTTAGACAATCAAATATTAGAATCTAAATTCAGCGAAAAAGAAATATGGGAAGCTATTTCTAATTGTGATAGTTCAAAGGCACCTGGTCCTGACGGTTTTAATATGAAATTCTTTAAAAAACACTGGGAACTGATCAAAAACGACCTCATAAAATCTCTAGATTGGTTCTGGGATAATTCGGAAATATCCAAAGGATGCAACGCCTCTTTCTTCACCTTAATCCCGAAAAAACCTAATCCTATCGGTCTGCACGAATATCGTCCAATATGCCTAATAAGTAGCTACTATAAAATCCTCACGAAAATTCTCTCCAACCGTCTAGCCAAAGTCATTCACAAAGTCATAGGCTCCGAACAAACCGCCTTCCTCAAGGGCCGCAATATCTTAGATAGCGTACTAATTGCTAACGAAATAATCGATGAATTAAAACGTAAAAAACAAAAAGGCCTAATTTTCAAAGTTGATTTCGAAAAGGCATTTGATTGCATCGAATGGGATTTTCTCTTCAATACCATGCATTTCATGGGCTTTGGCCCTAAATGGATTAGCTTCATTCGTGCATGCCTCTCATCTTCATCCATCTCCATACTAATCAACGGCTCTCCCACAAGAGAATTCACCCCTGAACGGGGAATTCGACAAGGTGATCCCATATCGCCGTTTCTTTTTATCATCGTCGCCGAAGGTCTTAATATCCTCGTCAAAAGAGCACTTTCAAATGGTCATCTGCAAGGCTTAAAAATCGGCCATGACAACCTTGTCATCACACATCTCCAATATGCGGATGATACGATATTCTTTGGTGAGTGGAATAAAAGAAATGCCAAAAATATTTCTAAACTCTTAAAGTGCTTCGAAAACATTTCAGGACTCAAAGTCAATTTTCGCAAAAGTAAACTTTATGGTATTGGAACATCCATCACTGAAACCGAACTAATGGCTAGCTACATAAATTGCTCCGCGGGTTCTACCCCGTTCTCTTATCTCGGCCTCCCTATTGGTGTACCGACATCCCACGCATCTTCTTGGCAACCAATTGTCGAAAAATTCGACAAGAGACTCTCAGATTGGGCTGCCAAATCCATCTCCTTCGGGGGTCGCCTTACGATCATCAAATCCATCCTTAGTAGTATTCCACTATACTACTTCTCACTATTCTATGCACCTACCGATATCCTTAAGATACTTGAATCTAAAAGACGTAAATTTTTCTGGGGAGGTTCTTCAAATGATAACAAAATTAATTGGATTAAATGGGATCAGATTATCTTACCATACGAAAATGGGGGTTTGAATGTGGGGTCTCTTTTTGCTAAAAACATATCACTTCTTTGTAAATGGTGGTGGAGGTTCAAAAATGAACATAATGCTCTATGGGTAAAAATTATAAAAAGTATTTATGGGGCGGGAGGGGGGTTGGATACTAATGTTTTATGCAGGAATATTTCAGGTCGCACCATTTGGAAGGAGATTATTAAGGCCGGAAAAGCTGCGGACAAGTTAGGAACTCACTTCACAACATCAATTTCAAAGCGCATCGGTAATGGCACCTCGATTAGTTTCTGGCACGATATATGGATCGGATCCGATAACCTCAAATCTCTCTTCCATAGACTTTACATGTTGGAATCTCAAAAAGAAGCATCTGTTGCCGACAGAATATCGTATGATAATTCCAAGTCTTTTGGAATCTGGGATTGGTCCCGTCCACCTAGCGGCCGGGCATTGGATGATCTGACGGAACTCAACAATTTAATATCATCCGTGTGTATCACAGATCGCCCCGATGCATGGAAATTCACCCTCGACGCCTCTGGCATATTCACTACATCATCATTATCAAATCTGATCAATGCACTCAAATACGGTATCCATTCTCGAAACATTGATATACCTCGCAACAAATTCGTCCCACAAAAAGTCTTCATTTTTACTTGGAGGGTCATACAGCTAAAGATACCTGCTAGAAGTGAACTAGATAAAAAAGGAATTGATCTACACACCATCCTATGTCCCTTATGCGAACATCATATCGAATCCATTGAACACGCGCTGATCACTTGCCCTAAGGTTTCCTCAATCTGGACACAAATACTTGACTGGTGGAATCAAAATAACTATTCAATTTCCGACATAAACGGGGCCATCATCTCCGATCAAGGTTTCCCACAAAACGCCTTTGGATCATCTTTATGGCTTGCCACCAAATGGATAGCATGCTATATTATATGGAAACATAGAAACTTAAAAGTCTTTTCAAATAAAATGTGGAACCCTGCTATGATCATCTCCGAAATTCAATCGCAAAGCTATAGCTGGATCTCAACCCGAACACGGAAGAAAAATCCTATTGAATGGCACCAATGGCTCCTAAACCCTTCGTTTTACTCGGTTCCATCTCCAAATCGCGTGGGAATTGGCTAATTCGAATCCCCAGAAATCGGGTAGTGCCGGAGTTTTTTCTTTAGCTTATGTGGGTAGATTAAATGGG